>NC_092374.1:204916149-205047323 GCF_030028105.1 Mobula birostris
CGGTTGCCTCCATACGCTCCAGTATTTGTTTTTTTTAGTTTTAAATCCTCCTGCGCGAGAGCCAAGAGCAATTCCTCATAAGTTTTTCTACTCTGTAACTGGACAAACGCGCACCAAGTATACCGTTTCCTCTTCGCTTGTTTTCTGTGTGTCCTGCGCGTGCCCAGTGGGAGGAGATTCGCCCAAATATCCGCCGAATGTGGACGGGGATATTTTGAAAAACGCTTAGTGTGGACGCCTGTCGTTTTTACTCGAAACCGGCGTTTTCAAAATTATCCGGCGTAGTGTGGACGTTTATTTTCACGGATTTTGAATTTGCCAAACAGCGGAAGTTACACTCCGTGGCCACTTTATTTGGAACTTCCTGCAACAAAGTTTCCATTGTTCCGTCAGTATTCCTGATCCACTTTCCCGCTCTCTCTCTACCCCGAATGGGCAGTGTATCTGCAGTGAGGTAAGCCTTTTGCCGTGTCGAACTCAGCACCGATGTTAATAAGACCGTAAGACATAGGAGCAGAATTAGGCCATTCGGCCCATCGAGTCTGCTCCGCCATTCAATCATGGCTGATCCTTTTTTTCTTATCTTCAACCCCGGTTCCCGGCCTTCTTTGATGCTGTGTCCATTCAAGAACCTATCAATCTCTGCCTTAAGTACACCCAACGACCTGGCCCCTACAGCTGCATGTGGCAACAAACTCCACAAATTCACTACCCTTTGGCGAAAGAAATTTCTCCGCATCTCTGTTTTGAATGGATGCCCCTCTATCCTGAGGCTGTGCCCTCTTGTCCTGGACTCTCTCACCATGGGAAACATCCTTCCCACATCTACTCTGTCTAGGCCTTTCAACATTCAATGAGATCCCCCCTCATCCTTCTGAATTCCAGCGAGTACAGCCCCAGAGCCATCAAACGTTCCTCATATGATAACCCTTTCATTCCCAGAATCATCCTTGTGAGCCTCCTCTGGACTCTCTCCGATGCCAGCACGTCTTTTCTCTGTGAGCTGTGTGTCCACTAATACCTTATACACCCAGTTGCCTACTTATCCACTTTCTTCGGCCACTGTAGCCCACCCACTTCAGAGTTCGACGTGTGCGTTGAGATTCTCTCCTGCACACCACAGTTGTCACATGTAGTTATTCCAGTTACTGTCAGCTTGAACCAGTCTGGCCATTCTCCTCCGACCTCTCCCATTATTATCTAAATGGAGTCAAGTTACAAAAAGAGGAAGCACAATGAGATCTAGGTGTTCTTGTACATCAGTCACTGAAAGTAAGCATGCAGGTACAGCAGGCAGTGAAGAAAGCTAATGGCATGCTGGCCTTCATAACAAGAGGAATTGAGTATAAGAGCAAAGAGGTCCTTCTGCAGCTGTACAGGGCCCTGGTGAGACCACACCTGGAGTACTGTGTGCAGTTTTGGTCTCCAAATTTGAGGAAGGACATTCTTGCTATTGAGGGAGTGCAGCGTAGGCTCACAAGGTTAATTCCCGGGATGGCGGGACTGTCATATGTAGAAAGATTGGAGCGACTGGGCTTGTATACTCTGGAATTTAGAAGGCTGAGAGGGGATCTTACTGAAACATATAAGGTTATTAAGGAATTGGACACGCTGGAGGCAGGAAGCATGTTCCCGCTGATGGGTGAGTCCAGAACCAGAGGCCACAGTTTAAGAATTAGGGGTAGGCCATTTAGAACGGAGTTGAGGAAAAACTTTTTCACCCAGAGAGTGGTGGATGTATGGAATGCTCTGCCTCAGAAGGCTGTGGAGGCCAAGTCTCTGGATGCTTTCAAGAAAGAGATGGATAGAGCTCTTAAAGATAGCGGAATCAAAGGTTATGGGGATAAAGCAGGAACTGGATACTGATTGTGGATGATCAGCCATGATCACAGTGAATGGCGGTGCTGGCTCAAAGGGCCGAATGGCCTACTCCTGCACCTATTGTCTATTAACAAGGGATCTCCACCCACAGGACTGCCAGTCACTGGTTTTTTGTTTGTATTTCCCGCACCGGTCTCTGTAAACTCTAGAGACTGTTGTGTGTGAAAATCCCAGGAGATCAGTAGTTACTCAAACTGCCTATCTGGCACCAACAATCATTCCACGCCACAGTGACTTAGATCACATTTCGTCCCCAGTCTGAACCGAACCTCTTGACCGTGTCGGCGTGCTTTGAGTTGCTGCCACATGATTGGTAGTTGCTTTAATGAGCAGTTGTGTAGATGTACCTAACAGAGTGGCCAGGGTCTTATTTCACCTTATGTAGATACTGAAGAGATACAGTGCAGAACAGGATCCTCCAGCCCAGCCAGCCACGACCAACCAGCAAACTACTTGGCCTAATGACAGGACAATTTACAATGACAATAACCCTCCTAACCCCTACGTCTTTGGACTGTGGGAGCAAACTGAAGCATCTGGAGGAAACCTACGCGAAGGATGTACAAACTTCTCACGGAGGACTCCTGTTATACTCGTATGCCCCTATCACGAGGTAGTGTGATGACATATACAATTTACATATTTTTACATATAGCTCATTATTATTTAAATGAACAAGAATGCTTAATCAATATATACACAAGACTGCTCGAATATTACTGAAATATTAAATACACAGTAACACTGGAACTGAACTCCAAACTTCCAACACCCCAAGCTGTAATATCATCGTGCTAACCGCCTCACCCTGCTGAAGGTCTCGGCCCCAAGCATCGACAGTTTACTCTTTTCCATAGATGTTGCCCGGCCTGCTCAGCTCCTCCAGCACTCTGTGTGAGTTTCCAGCATCTGCAGACTTCCTCGTGTCCGTAACCAACTTTTCAACTAATTTTCCTCCAGTTCACCCAAACAACAGTAATTAAATACAGGGCATCAAAGTGTTCAGAATAGACACAACAGAAGGCTCAGGATAAAGGGACAGAGGAAGATTTCTTTTTTTAAAAGAGGTTAGTGTATTCATAATAAAATATATATACATAAATTCACAGAAAATGCAATCAGCACCATAAACTTATGTTTGAAAACAATATCCAACAATATACACACATCAAAGTTGTTGGTGATCGCAGCAGGCCAGGCAGCATCTCTAAGAAGAGGTACAGTCGATGTTTCGGGCTGAGACCCTTCATCAGGACTGCATTCACCAGCAACTTTGATGTGTGTTGCTTGAATTTCCAGCATTTACGTTTACGTTTTTAAATCCAACAAGATACTGGTTTTAAAATGGCAATGGTAGCATATACAAGCAACAAATAAAATATCAAATTTAAGTACACTTGATTCCACTGAATTGGGACAGAATGGGACCAGTACATTTTGCTCTGTATCAGTGGCAGCCCCATTTAGCTGAAGTTTCATGGAAGTAGTTAAAAAGGCATAAAAAGACAATCTACGTATTTAAATGAAATACACAGAACACTACCAAGAGTACTACATTACTGTATGACAGCCTTCCTGCAATACTTTTGACAATAGCATCTTCCAATTCTACTTTTTCATTGTAACCTTCAAGATGATTGTTATTATCTTCAAATTATTCACAGTTCCGAACTGGTTGAATTAGTGAAATAATTTCATTCTCATCACGAGTTTTATCCTGGCATCTCCAAATCTGGACACTTGAAGCTGCTGTCAGTAAAACAGTTCGGAATTGTCTAGCTGCTTATTTATTGCCAGCTATCAAAAATCACTGCTTTTTGAACAAACACACATAACTGACATGGCTTAAGATCTGTTTGTTCAAAACATGGTGGAGTGTTTTATAACCACGTAAGTGAAGAACTGATACTAGTTAGAACTTGTTTGGCAAAAGTCTCCTGACCCAATTAATTGCCACCATCTCCCAAATAAACAAAAGGGAATCTCAGCAGTTTTCTCGTTTCGTGACCGTCAGAAGAGGGAAGGGAGGGCGTTAGGTAGAGGAGAGCACCCCTGTGGCTGTCCCCATTAACAATAATAACACAGATGGTACAAAAATGACAGACCTGTAATGTGTTGTTGCTTTCTATGTTCTAATTATCCTTCAGCTCTCAGGATCAACTAACGGCCCCAATTACTGGAATCCACGGTAATTCCTTCTCTTAGAATTATATGTACGGGGCCTTTCTTTTTCGTATGTTAAATTTAAAATGGCTTCTTTGTTATGTTATACTTGGGAGTGCTTCTTTGTTATGTTAAATGCTGAGGAAGTCTCTAGCTAGACATTTAATACAGATAGCAGGGTGCTATTAGTCATGTATCGTTCACGTATCTTTTTTCGGATGATAATGCTGTCTCATATGACTGTGGACGGGGTTTTTGGCGGGGAGTTGGACGAGAGACGGGGAGGATGACGGACGTGTGGAAGGCTCCGGTCCATCACTCCGGGTTTTCCTGAGCCGTGAGTCGACAGGATCCGGGTGGTCGGCAGGAACCGATTGAGCTCCAACGGTTGTGCGCGAAGAACTTGGACTTTGATAAGTGTTGGCGCCTCTTTTTTTTCCCATTACTTCCCTTTCGGTATCAAATTTATATTAATGTCATAGACTTAGTAATATCTATAAAATGTACTGGGTAAAACGTACTGGGTGTGCTGGCTGATGATTGATGTTTGGGATTGATCCGGGCGGTAGTGGTGCAGCAACTGACTCCGCGGGAAGCGTTGAGGCAGGTGCTGGATGGGATTCCCCCAGACATATATGAGCGTTACATATAAACAGTCATTCTGTTATCCAAACACTCAGTTTCCATCATTATGTTAAAGTAAATGCAAATTTTTAGCAACCAGTTCTCGACAATGTGGATGGACGCTGTTGGCTAGCTGTTAATGGGGCAAATGATCAGAGGTGGTTCACTCCATCCAGGTGAGAAGAACGGGTAGACTTTGCCTGAGAAACTGGTGTTGAACGTGTGGAGGTGGAACATAGTGTCAGCATTGTAGAAGGACAACTTCCTAGCCCCCAGGTCCAGAAACACTGCGATCTTTGTCGGCCTCGTTTCCATTGAAATGTTGGAGTGATTCTTATCACTGACTGCGTATATCTCCCCGTCTCGGCCAAAGGTCCAGAAGCCATTGCTGGTGGACAGGTTGGGCAGGCCTTTCCGCTGGACCGATTCGAGGACCACACCGATGTCCCAGTAGTTCTTCGAGGCGACCTCAACCTCCCAGAAGTAGGCACCCGTCACAAAACCCTCCGTCCCCAGCACATACAGAGCAGAGTCAAATCGCTCTGGGAGGTTGGGAACAGTCAAGGGCGGTCCGGTTCTCACGCTGATCATCGTTGAAGACACCTCCAGGCTTGGGCAAGCAGTATTTGGATCTGGACGCACAACAACTAGGAGAGAACAAATTAATGGAAGGTCACTTCTATTCAACCCCTTGTTCCACCATCCACTTAAAACCATTGCTCTTCCTTTACCCATCTTCAGAAAGAGTTTAGCCTTGTTTGTCATAGAGTCATAGAACGCTACAGCACAGAAAGAGGCCTTTCTGCCCATCGACGTGCACCTGACCACAGCACGCCATACTCCTCCCGTCCATTACCCATCCAAACTTCTCTTAAACACTGAAATCAACCACTTACACAGGCAGCTCATTCCATACTCTCACCACCATCTGAGTGATGAACTTGCTCCTCACATACCCCTTAAACATTTCACCTTTCACTCTTCACCTCTAATGTAGATGCATCCAACCTCAGTAGAAATAGCCTGCTTGGCTTTACTTTCTCGACACCTTCATGCTTTTGCAAACCCCTTATCAAATCTCTCCTCAATCTTATCACAAAACAAGAGAAAATCTGCAGCTGCTCGAAATCCAAACAACACACACAAAACGCTGGAGGAACTCAGCAGGGAACAGGCAGCATCTCTGGAAGAGAGTACAGTCGACATTTCGGGGCCGAGACTCCTCAGCAGGACCTGCCTGACCTGTGGAGTTCCTCCAGCGTTTTGTGTGTGTTGCTCCCCTCAGCCGTCTATGCTTTAGGGAATAGAATCCTGCTGACCTATTCACCTTTGCCTGTAACTCAAGTCCTCCAGTCCAGAAACATCCTTGTAAATTTTCTCTGCAATTGTTCAACTTAGGTTACACCTTTCCAGTAGGTAGGTGACCAAAACTGCACTCAATACGCCAAATTAGGCCTCACCAACGTCTTAAACTGACATAAGGTTAATTAACAGGTTGAGTCTGTGGTAAAGACGACAAATGCAACGTTGGTATTTATTTCAAGGGGAATAGAATATAAAAGCAAGGAAATAATGTTGAACCTTTACAAGGCCACATTTGGAGTATTGTCTACAGTTTTGGGCCCCATATCTCGGAAAGGATGTGTTGTCATTGAAGAAGGTCCAGCAGAGGTTCACAATGATGATTCTGGGAATGAAGGGGTTAACATATGAAGAGCCTCTGCCAGTTTTGGGCCTGTACTCACTGGAATTTAGAAGAATGCAGCAGGGGTGGAGGAATCTCATTGAAACCTTCCGGATGCTGAAAGGACGAGATAGGGTGGATGCGGAGAAGATGTTTCCTGTGGTGGGGGTATCCAGAACTAGAAGGCATAGCCTCAAGGTTGAGGGGTGACCTTTTAGAATAGAGGTAAGGAGGAGTTTTTTTTAGCCAGAGATTAGTGAATCTGGGGAATGCTCTGCCACAGACAGCAGCAAAGGCCAAGTCCATGGGTATATTTAAGGTGTTGGTTGATCATTTCCTGATCGGTCAGGACATCAAAGGATATGGCAAGAAGACAGGTAAATGGGGTTGAATGGGAATGTGTCAAAAGCTTTCTTTACGACTCTATCTACCTGGATCACAGTTTCAAGGAATTATGGATCTGCATTCCCAGATCCCTCTTTTCTACCGCACTCCTCAGTGCCCCAACGCTCACAGTGCAAGTCCTGCCCTGCTTGGTCCTCCTAAAGTGCAACACCTCACACGTCTACCGTAAATTCCATCTCCATTTTTCCAGCTGATCCACATCCAACTGCAAGCACCGTCTTCCTCGCTGTCCACTACACCCTCATCTTGGTGTCATCCGCAAATCTGTTGATTCAGTTCACTACGTTATCATCCAGATTGCTGAGGTACTGCAGATGACAAACAACAGTCCCAACCCTGATCCTTGCGCGCACCACAATCACAGGCCTACCATCCAGAGAAGCAACCGTTTCCTGCCACTCTCTGGCTTCTGCCACAAAGCAAATGTCTAATCCAACTTACTACCTCATCTTGGATGTCAGGCAACTGACCCTTCTTGACCAAATGGATCCCTGACTTCCTCACCGGGAGACCACAGTCTGTGTAGATCGAAAGTAACAACTCCTTCTTGCTTTAAGGTAAGGGTTGGGAAGTTCAAGGGGGATATTAGAGGAAGATTTTTTACTCAGAGAGTGGTTGGTGCGTGGAATGCACTGCCTGAGTCAGTGGTGGAAGCAGATACACTAGTGAAGTTTAAGAGACTACTAGGCAGGTATATGGAGGAATTTAAGGTGTGGGCTTATATGGGAGGCAGGGTTTGAGGGTCGGCACAACATTGTGGGCCGAAGGGCCTGTACTGTGCTGTACTATTCTATGTTCTATGTTCTACAATCAACACTGGCACACTTCAACGATCAAAAAGGATCTGGCAAGTGTGGATTGAGGACAGGCTGTTTTCTGGCAAAGGTGTTCTTGGTAAGACTTGGTAAGCCTTCAAAAGTAAAATTTTGGGAATACAGAGTTTGTATGTTCCTGTCAGAATAAAAGGCAAGGATGACAGGTTTAGAGAATATTGGTTTTCGAGAGATACCAAGGCCCTGGTTAAGAAAAAGGAAGTGCTTTGCTGGTACAGGCAGGTAGGAACAAATGAGGTACTTGAGGAGTATAAGAAATGCATGAGAACACTTAAGAAGGAAATCAGGGGGGACTAAAAGAAGACATCAGGTTGCTCCAGCAGACAAGGTAAAGGAGAATCGTAAGGGGTTCTACAGATACATTAAGAGCACAAGGATAGCAGAAGACAAAACTGATCCTTTGGAAGATCAGAGTGGCAATCCATGTATGGAGCTGAAAGAGATTGAGGGGGGGTTAGAATCTAAAATGGATTTTTTTTTTGCATCTGTATTTACTTGGGAGACAGGCACAGGGTCTATAGAAGTGAGGCAAAGCAGCAGCAAAGTCATGAACCCTCTACAGATCACAGAGGAGGTGGTGTTTCTGTCTTGAGGCAACTTAGGGTAGAGAAGAGCCCAGGGCCTGACAGGGTGTTCCCTCAGACCCTATGGGAGACTAGTGCAGAATCTGCAACGACCTTAGCAGAGATATTTAAAACACCTTAAGCCATGGGAGAGGTGCTGTGGGATTGGAAGATAGCTAATGTTGTTCTGTTGTATAAGAAAAGCTCTGAGAATAAGTCAGAAAATTATAGCAACACACACAAAATGCTGGTGGAACGCAGCAGGCCAGGCAGCATCTCTAGGAAGAGGTACATTCGACATTTCGGGCCGAGACCCTTCGTCAGGACTAACTGAAGGAAGAGTTAGTCAGAGATTTGAAAGTTGGAGGGGGAGGGGGAGATCCGAAATGATAGGAGAAGACAGGAGGGGGAGGGATGGAGCCAAGAGCTGGGCAGGAGATTGGCAAAAGGAGATATGAGAGGATCATGGGACAGGAGGTCCGGGGAGAAAGAGGGGGGAGGGGAGCGCCAGAGGAAGATGGAGAGCAGGCAAGGAGTCAATGTGAGAGGGACAGAGAGAGAAAAAAAGCAAAAAAAAAACTAAAAAATGAATAAATAAGGGATGGGGTACGCGAGGGAGGTGGGGCATTAGTGGAAGTTAGAGAAGTCAATGTTCATGCCATCAGGTTGAGGCTACCCAGATGGAATATAAGGTGCTGTTCCTCCAACCTGAATGTGGCTTCATCTTGACAGTAGAGGAGGAAATCTCTGACTATCTCTTCTTTCAGTTAGTCCTGACGAAGGGTCTCGGCCTGAAATGTCGACTGTACCTCTTCCTATAGATGTTGCCTGGCCTGCTGCGTTCCACCAGCATTTTGTGTGTGTTGCTTGAATTTCCAGCATCTGCAGATTTCCTCGTGTTTGCAGGAAATTATAGGCCAGTCAGCCTGACATCAATAGCGGGACGGGTAGCAATCTGGAGATCCTGTCCTTTAATTTAGCGCCTAACTCTGAACTCAAGCCTTCGACCCAGGTCATTGGTACCAATGTGGACAACCACCTCTGGCTGCTCACCCTCCCGCGCAAGCATGCTGTTGACTTCATCCGAGCTGTCCCCGACCCTGGCACCCAGGAGGCAACATGCCATCCAGGAATCTCGTTCTCATTCACAAAACCTCCTTTCTGTTCTCTAACCAATGAATCCCCTATCAACACAGGTCGCCTCGTCTCCCCTCTTCCCTTCGGAGCCACAGAGCCAAAATCAGTGCCAGAGACCTGACCGCTGTGACTTTCCTCTGTTCGGTCATTCCACCCCCTCCAACAGATACAACAGCACAAAGGCCACAGAGGTACTCCACACTGGCTGCCTACCCCTTTTCCCCCAACGTGACAGTCACCTATTTATCTGTGTCCTGCACCGTGGGTGTAACTATCTCCTTCTATGTCCTATCTGTCACCCACTCAGCCTCCTGAACGATCCAGAATTCATCCAGTTCCAGCTCTGACTCTTTAATGTGGTTTGTTAGAAGCTGCAGCTGGATGTACTTCTTGCAGATGTAGTCGTCAGGGAGACTGGAGGGCTCCCTGCCTTCCCAGATCCCACAAGAGCAGTATTCCAGTACCCTGCCTGACATCCTTATGTATAGTAAGACAGAATAAATAGTGAAAAAGAACCACCTAGAGCCTACGCCTCTCCTCACCGGCCTTGATGAGCCAAAGCCTCAGGTGACTCAAACACTGACCCACTCAACACAACGTCTGCTCCGCTTAAACCTAGCTTCTTTTTACCGGACCTTGCCAAGTGCCTAATTATGCGCAATCCGATGTCTCCTCGGGAACTGCTGCGGAATCGGAATGTGGGAGGAAACCAAAGCATCTGGTCACAGGGAGAACGTACTAAACCCTTACAGGCAGCAGCAGGGATTGAACTGGGTTGCTGGCGTTGTAAAGCATCTCACTAACTGCTATCCCTGACCCAAAGTCTATCTATCCAGACCCTATATCCTCCACTTCCCAGACAGTCAATTCCACCTTGACTGTATTACGTGACTTAGCAACTACAACCTTCTGGGGTTGGAGACTTCCCGAAATTCACTGCCTTCCACATCAGGAGGCTTCAGACCTGAGACTCAGACACTCTAACCTGCCAGTTCCATAAACCAGGGTAAATCTCCATCAACATCACTAGCATATGTTGTGAAATTTGTTGTGACGTGGCAGCAGTACATTGCAATACATAATAATAAAAATTATAAATTACGATAAGTATATATAAATTAATTAGTGCAAATAGAGAGGGAACAACGTTACTGAGGTAAGTGTTCATTGTCCATTCAGAAACCTGATGGCAGAGGGGAAGGAGCTGTCCCTGAATCATTCAGTGTGTGTCTTCAGGCTCCTGTACCTCCTCCCTGATGGTAGCAGTGAGAAGAGGGCATGTCCTGGGTGAGGGGGGTCCTTAATGATGGATGCCGCTTTTTTGAGGCATCGCCTTTCGAAGAAGTCCTCACTACCGGGGAGGCCAGTGCCCACGATGCAGCTGGCTGACTTTACAATTTTCGGATCCTGTTCGGTAGAACTTCCATACCAGACAGCGACGGAACCAGTTAAGAGTGCTCTGTGAGTGCTTTACTGTGTAAAACCTAAACAGTGAATGGTAGGACATTCCTCCATGTTCTAAACTTACTCTTTTGTACACTGGTCATGTCAGTCTTCCCCTATGTATAATTTTTCATAAATTCTATTGTATTTCTTTTCTCCTGTGAATATCTGCAGGAAATGAATCACTAGGTAGTATATGGTTACACATATCTACTTTTGATAATAAATTTATCTGAAGTTTGAATTTTGCCTTTCCTCATCTATGAGCATTGTCACCATGCCACAGTCGGGGCAACTTCCTAAGCTCTGCCCAAGAAACCGGTGCAGAGAGATTAAAACCAATACCATCCAGGTGCTGTGGAGGGAATGATACATTTAACCTTCTCTTAAGGTATATCTAATCCTTCCCTTCCACACAACACTCTATTTTTCCATCGTCCATGTGCCTATCTAGCAAATCGAAACACTCAAATAGAAACACAGAAAACCGACAGCACAATACAGGCCCTTCGGCCCACAAAGTTGTGCCGAACATGTCCCAACCTTAGAAATTACTAGGCTTACCCATAGCCCTCTATTATACTAAGCTCCAAGGACCTATCTAAATGTCTCTTAAAAGAGCCCATCGTATCCACCTCCACCACCATCGCCGGCAGCCCATTCCACACACTCACCACTCTCTGAGTGAAAAACTTAGCCCTGCCATCTCCTCTGTACCTACTTCCCAGCACCTTAAACCTGTGTCCTCTTGTGGCAACCATTTCAGCCCTGGGAAAAAGCCTCTGACTAGCCACACGATCAATGCCTCTCATCATCTTATACACCTCTATCAGGTCACCTCTCATCCTCCGTTGCTCCAAGGAGAAAAGACCAAGTTCACTCAACCTATTCTCATAAGGCATGCTCCCCAATCCAGGTAACGTCCTTGTAAATCTCCTCTGCACCCTTTCTATGGCTTCCACATCCTCCCTGTAGTGAGGCGACCAGAACTGAGCACAGTACTCCAAGTGGGGTCTGGCCAGGGTCCTATATAGCTGCAACATTACCTCTCGACCTCTAAACTCAATACCACGATTGATGAAGGCCAATACACCGTATGCTTTCTTAACCACAGAGTCAACCTGCGCAGCAGCTTTGAGTGTCCTATGGACTCGGACCCCAAGATCCCTCTGATCCTCCACACTGCCAAGAGTCTTACCATTAATGCTATATTCTGCCATCATATTTGACCTACCAAAATGAACCACCTCACACTTATCTGGGTTGAACTCCATCTGCCACTTCTCAGCCCAGTTACCCTGAATGTATCTGCCTCCAGCATGCCCTGTACTGGCAGGGTGTTCCACGCACCCAGCACTCTGTGTAAGAAACCCACCAGATGTTACCAGCCACTACCTTGAGATCAGTTACTTTCCAGCACTTACTTAATAAAGAAAACTTACGGAATTTATGAAAGACTACCTGACTGATCTGAAGGCAACACAACTCCCTGTAATCAAAGGTAACAGAGGATAAGGGGCAGCCTGCCAGCATTGCTCCGACACCAGGAGCTAATGCCTCAGTACGGAGGGAAAGATCAGTTTGGCAAGTGCACTTCATTCCCCAATGGTCTTACCTGCGTGACTTCGCATCCTGTTCCATTCTGGAAAAAGAAATAGAAGACGTGAGGCACAAAGAATTAAAAAGAGAAACTAACACCCCACTTGCAAAGAGCTAGGGATCTGTGGGCAATCATAGGTAATCGTAATTTCAGTAAGGTCAAAGTCAGGAAAGTGGCCAGTTACATCATGGTGAAGTTTAAAGTTCAAACTACATTTATAATCAAAGTATGCATTCAGTATACAACCCAGAAATTTGTCACAGACAGCCTTGAAACAAAAAAAACAGCATGGAACCCGTTCAAACTAAACATCAGACACTCAACACAGAAAAAAACAAAACAAATGGGCAAAACCCACAGAATAGAAAACATCAAACCACAGTCACTGAAATAGATGCTATCTGACTTGCTGACTTTCTCCAGCATATTGTGTATAATATGCTAACGTGGTTTTGTTATGTAACAGGGTTACATGTAGCACCATGGTCCTGAAAACGTCATCTGGTTTTTACTGTGTACTGTACCAGCAGTTATGGTCGAAATGACAACAAAAAGTGACTACTTGACTTATAAGCCTCAGGATGATGGTCTCAAGATAAGGGGCAGGTGGTTTAAGACAGGGAAACGCCCTCAGATCACTGGGAAATCTCTTTCAAGCAAGTTGCGTAATCATATGAAGCGAAGTCGGAGGGCTTAAGATAGAGAGACGGGGGTTATGGGGAACATGGGTAAAGCCAGGATGAGAACGATGGGTAATGCTGGGAAACTGGAATAAAGATACAAGACAGTCTTACTGAAATTATTTTTACATGAAATTCAGAAGCTGGGAAGGCCACTTGATCCCTGCTGTGTTGCCAATCAATGAGATCAGGCCTCATTCCCTTTTTTTTAACCTCATGATTTCAGACTGTTTAATTTACAGTACACAAATGTAAAGGAGAACAAAATAATTGTTACTCCGGTTCCAACACAGCACCAAAAAAAAAACCAAAGAACACAATAATAATACTAAAACAACACACAAAAAATACCCGTACATGAAATAGCTTAAATACTGTGCACAGACTGATTGTATGTCCATAAAGGATGCCAGGTACGGGATTAAGGGCTAAGGTGACTGACAGGAAATAATAAAGTAGTGGTCAAGTTAGTGGGTGGAGGTGTTGATCAGCCTTACTGCTTGGGAAAGTAACTATTTTGGAGTCTGGTGGTCCTGGTGGATGCCATGCCTGATGGGAGTACTTTTACTTTAAGGTTATACTTTATAGTCGCCAAACAATTGGTACTAGAACGTACAATCATCACAGCGATATTTGGTTCTGCACTTCACACTCCCTGGATTACAAATATTAAATATTGAAGATATTTAGTAGGACAAACAGCCCATGAGCAGGATGCATGGGATCCTTCAGGATAAATCCTGCATCAAGTGTGGGATCCTGCATGAGAGAGGAGCTTGTCCAACTGAATTGGAGGAGGATACTGGCGGGGATGATGGCAGAGCAGAGATGGCTGAAGTTTCTGGGAATAGTTCACAAGGCGCAGGACAGATCTGTCCCACAGAGGAAGTAGTTCTCAAATGGCAGTGGTAGGTAACCATGGCTGACAAGGGAACTTAAGGACTACATAAAAGCCAAGGAGAGGTAGCAAAGGTGAATAAGAATCCAACAAAAGGCAACTAAAAAAGCTATAGGAAGGGAAAAGATAAAATTTGAGGGCAAACTAGAAAATAATATAAAGCAGGATACCAAAAGTTTTTTCATTTATATAAAGAGTAAAAGGGAGGTGAGAGTTGATACTTGACCACTGGAAAATGATACTGGTC
Organism: Mobula birostris; assembly: GCF_030028105.1. Taxonomy (NCBI): domain Eukaryota; kingdom Metazoa; phylum Chordata; class Chondrichthyes; order Myliobatiformes; family Myliobatidae; genus Mobula; species Mobula birostris. The sequence continues at coordinate 204,930,308 of NC_092374.1, forward strand.
AGGTAGTAATGGGGCACAAAGGAATGGCAGATGAACTTAATGGGTACTTTGCATCTGTCTTCACTGTGAAACACACTAGCAGTGTGTCAGAGGTCCGTGAGTGTCAGGGAGCAGGAGTGAGTGCCATTGCTATTACAAAGGAAAATATGCTATGCAAGCTCAACTTTTTTAACATTTAAGAATAAATTGGACAGATACATGGATGGGAGGTATATGGAGGGATATGGTCTGTGTGCAGGTCAGTGGGACTAGGCAGAAAATGGTTCGGCACAGCCAAGAAGGGCCAAAAGGCCTGTGTCTGTGCTGTAGTTTCTATGGTTTCAAAGGTGTTAAGGTGGATAAGTCACCTGGACCAGATGGACTACATCCCAGAGTCCTGAGAGAGGTTGCTGAACAGATAAGGGATCCAATTGATAAGATCCTACAAGAATCGTTTGATTCTGGCATGGTCCCGGAAAACTGGAAGATTGTAAATATCACTCCACTCTCTAAGAAGGGTGGAAGGCAAAATAAAGGAAATTATAGGACAGTTAGCCTAACCCCAGTGGTTAGGAAAGTAATTGGAGTCTATTATTAAGGATGAGATTTTGGGGTACTTGGAGACTAATGATAAAAGAAGTCAAAGTCAGCATGGACTCTGTAAAGGGAAATCTTGCCTGACAAATCTATTGGAGTTCTTCGAGGAAGTAACAAGCAGGGTGGATGAAGGCGAGGCAGTGAATGTCATTTACTTGGATTTCCTATGGCATGGACAGAGGAATGTGGCTGGCAGGCAAGAGGCAGCGAGTGGGAATAAAAGGGACCTTTTTTGGTCACCTGCCAGAGACTAGTGGTGTTTCTCAGGGGTCAGTATTGGGACTGCTGCTCTTCACATTGTTTGTCAATGATTTAGGTTATGGAATTGATGGCTTTGTGGGTGATACAAAGATAGGTGGAGGGATAGGTAGTGCTGAAGAAGCAATGCAATTGCAGCAGGACCTAGACAAACTGGAAGAATGGGCAAAAAATCGGCAGATGGAATACAATGTTGGGAAATGTACGATAATGCACTTTGGTAAAAGGAACAATAGTGCGGACTATTAACTAAATGGGGAGAAGGTTCAAACATCAGAGGTGCAGAGGGACTTAGAAAGTCTCGTGCAAGACTCCCAGAAGGTTAATTTACAGGTTGAGTCTGTGGTAAAGAAGGTAAATGCAATGTTGGCATTTATTTCAACGGAAATAGAATATAAAAACAAGGAAATAATGCTGAGCCTTTATAAGACATTAGTCAAGCCACACTTGGAGTATTGTAAACAACTTTGGGCCCCACATCTCAGAAAGAATGTGTTGTCATTGGCGAGAGTCCAGAGAAGGTTCACAAGGATGATTCTGGGAATGAAGCAGTTAAAATTTGAGGAGCATTTGGCAGCTTTGGGCCTGTACTCACTGGAATTTAGAAGAATGCATGGGGATCTCATTGAAACTCACTGCATGTTGAAAGGACTAGATAGGGTAGATGTGGAGAGGACATTTCCCATGGTGGGGCTATCTAGAACCAGAGGGCACAGCCTCAAAATTGAGGGGCGACCTTCTAAAACAGAAGGAAGGAGGATTTTTTTTGTTTTAGCCAGTGAGTGAGGAATCTGTGGAATGCTCCGCCACAGACAGCAGTGGAGGCCAAATCCGTGAGTAGATTTAAGGCAGAAATTGATTGTTTCCTGATCAATCAGGGCATTATAGGATATGATGGAAGGCAGGTGTATGGGGTTGAGTGAGATCTGGGATCAGACTCGATGGGCTGAATGGCCCAATTCTGCTCGTTTGTCTTATGGGCTTATGTTTCTGGTCCTGTTCCAGCACCTGACAGTGCATATTTTCTTCTTGGTAGTTAGGCTGGGTTAGGGTTGCATTGGGCAATTGTGACTACCCGCTGTAAGCCTTCCTGCCCACCACACAGTGCCGTTTCGGTACCACACGGTGATGCAGCTAGTCAGGATGCTATCTACTACTCATCCGTACCATAACTTGAGCATGTTTGTGCAAAGTCCAGCTCTCTTCAGCCTGCTCAGGAAGTACAGGTGTTGGTGAGCTTTCCTTTCCTTTTTATTAAATGCAATCGTGAACAATAGCCGGATCAGAAATGCTAATCAAGGCAACTAGTTCCCAAAGAGAACTCTGACAGGCCGATCAGATGGTTCACTGCTGGTCAGCGACAGAACACAAAAAAAATCGTGTGTACGATTAAAAAGTAGTAGAAATGCTGGAGTCATGATGAGGTCTGCTGGACAGAGACATTTATACACATGCTGTCCTCCATAATTCAAAGAGATTGAAGAATAAGGTTGCAGGGTGACACAACGTGGCGGGAGCACTTAGAACTTTGTCCTGGTTGTGTTGAATGTGTTCTAATGTGCAATTCCAGGAGTTTGAAACTGCTATGCTGCTGACATAAAGATGGACAGGGGATGAGAGTTCTCCTGAAGTTAACACCTTTACCTCAATGTAAAAAGGGAGGGAGAGAGAGTTCTCCTGAAGTTAACACCTTAATGTAAGGAGGAGAGGGTGTGAGTTCTCCTGAATTTACCTCAGTGTAAAGATGGACAGGGTATGAGAGTTCTCCTGAAGTTAACACCATTACCTCAATGTAAAAAAGGAGAGGGGGTGAGAGTGGTAAGAATTCGCCGGAAGTTAACACTATTATATGAGCACCATTTTACTTTACTAAGCCCCCAAATCCTCGATTTCCTTAATTCCCATATCTACAAGGCCCAGTGTGTGTGCTCCTGATTGAGTGAGATGGTCGTTTACCACCATCCTGTCAGCAAGACTGATTATTTTTGCTATACTCCTCTTGCCCCTGTGACAGGGATGGGGCAGAGACATTGCACAAATGTGCAAACTTGCACAGTGACAATTTGGAGTTTGTGCGCTATTCTGGTCACCTACTTAAAGGAAAATTATCAGTAAGATTGAAGGAGCCCCAACCAAACTTCCAAGGATAAAGCTGGGAATTGAGGACCTGAGTTATAAGGTGGTGAGAGTGTGGAATGAGCTGCTCGCGGGAGTGGTGAATACCGGTTTGAGATTTCAACATTTAAATGAAATTTGGATAGGTACAGGAATGGGAGGGATATGTTGTGCTATGGTCTGGGTGCAGGTCAGTGGCACTAGTCAGATTAATAGTTTGCCATGGACTAGATGGGCCGAAGGGCCTCTTTCTGGGCTGTGGTGCTCTATTTATTTTCTATCTTCCTTTCTATTTACTGTGCAAAATGTTCAAAAATACTTTGAAGTCAGTGGATCACTGGGGTCTCACTCCCCCCTATTTGTGCCATTTATCAGAAGCATTGTAGACAAAGGGCCCAAAGCATTGTTGATGATCCCCACCACCCATCCCACAATCTCCTTGACCCACTGCCGTCAGGGAGGTGGTACAGGAGCATCATAACTCAGATTGCCAGGCTGCATTGACTAAATGGGCCGAAGGGCCAGTTTCTGTGTGGTATTGTTCTCAGACTCTGTGGGTGAGAGATCAGGTTCATAATTAATCCTGGCACATTCCTCCACCGGCCTGACATACCTAATGTGACAAGGGGTCTCCATTGTTCTGAAATGAAAAGAGAAAATTAATTCAAGCATAGAACTTTAATTTTTCAATGAAATATTCCCAGAGAGACCAAGTTATCTCAAAAACATTTAACAAAAAATACAACCTCCACATTCATCACCGTAAATCCTCAATCTAACTGAGGGGAGATTTGATAGCGGTATACATAGGGTAAACACAAGCAACCATTTTCCTCTGAGGTTGGCTGAGGCAAGAAATAGAGGTCAGGGGTTAAGGGTGAAAGGTGAAATGTTTAAGGGGAAGGTGAGGGGAAACTTCTTCACTCAGAGGGTGGGGAGACTGTGGAACGAGCTGCCAGTGCAAGTGGTGGGTGTGATTTCCAATTTGGCATCTAGGAGAAGTTTGGATAGGTACATGGATTGGAGGAGTATGGAGGACTATGGTCCAGCTGCAGGTTAAAGTTCAAATTTCAAAGTTAATTTTAATATATATGTCACCATACACAACCCTGAGATTCACTTTCTTGTAGGCATACTCAATATATCTATAGAATAGCAGCTGTAACAGAATCAATGAAAACCTGCTCAACGTGGGCATTCAACCAGAGCAAGTACAGAAGGCAGCAAAACTGTGTAAATACAAAAATTAAAATTAATTATAATAAACAAATAAGCAATAAATATTGAGATCATGACATGCAGAGTCCTTGAAAGTGAACTATTCAATGACTGGGCACGTGAAGTTGAGTGAAATTATCCCCTTTTGAGACTAGGCAGTTTAAATGGTTCAGCACATAATAGATGGACTGAAGGGCCTGTTGCTGTGCTGTAGTTTTCTACGACTCTAACATCTCCCGATTAATTTTGCCATGACATCTTAGTGGCTTTGTATCATGCCCGATAGTGTAACACTTCACAGTGCCAGAAACGAGCAACCGGGGTTCAATTCCCGCCAGTGTCTGTCAGGAGTTTTTCTGTTGTCCCGTGACCATGTGGGTTTCCTCCGGGTGCTCTGGTTTACTCCCAGCATAGAGTACCTTTACAGCAGGCGCTAATCAACCGGACTTCGAGCTCCCCACCACTGATCACATCTACACAGAGCACTGTGGCAGGAAAGCAGCATCCATCGCCAAGGATCCCCACCACCCAGGACACGCTCTCATCTCACTACTGTCACCATCAGGCAGGAGGTACAGGAGCCCCAGGACCCACACCACCAGGGTCAGGAACACTCATTACCCCTCAACCAGCAGGAACCACCACCCAGGACACGCTCTCATCTCACTACTGTCACCATCAGGCAGGAGGTACAGGAGACTCGAGTCCCACACCACCAGGGTCAGGAACAGTCATTACCCCTCAACCAGCAGGAACCACCACCCAGAACACGCTCTCATCTCACTACTGTCACCATCAGGCAGGAGGTACAGGAGCCCCAGGACCCACACCACCAGGGTCAGGAACAGTCATTACCCCTCAACCAGCAGGAAACCACCACCCAGGCCAGGCTCTCGTCTCACTACTGTCACCATCAGGCAGGAGGTACAGGAGCCCCAGGACCCACACCACCAGGGTCAGGAACAGTCATTACCCCTCAACCAGCAGGAAACCACCACCCAGAACACGCTCTCATCTCACTACTGTCACCATCAGGCAGGAGGTACAGGAGCCCCAGGACCCACACCACCAGGGTCAGGAACAGTCATTACCCCTCAACCAGCAGGAAACCACCACCCAGGCCAGGCTCTCGTCTCACTACTGTCACCATCAGGCAGGAGGTACAGGAGCCCCAGGACCCACACCACCAGGGTCAGGAACAGTCATTACCCCTCAACCAGCAGGAACCACCACCCAGGCCATGCACACCACCAGGTTCAGGTACAGTTATGCCCTCGACTATCCCCCTGAACCAGAGGGGATAACCTCACCCACACCATCACTCAGCTGCTCCCACAACCTATGGACTCACTATCAAGGACCCTTCATCTCATGCTCTCGATATTTTTTGTTTATTTGCTTATTATTTGCACAGTTTGTCGTCTTTTGCACATTGGTTGTTTGTCCATTCTGTTGGGTGCGGTCATTCATTGTGTTCTTAGATTTACCATGAATGCCCACAAGGAAATGAATCTCAGGGTTGTATATGGTGACAGATATGTACTTTGATAGTAAATTTACTTTGAACTTTGAGCCGTGGGCATGCATATTGGCGCCAGAAGCACGAAGACACTTGTGGACTGCCCCTAACACAATCCGCGGACCACGTTGGATGATGTTGATAAGTGACAGATTTCACTGGGCTTCAATGGATATGGGACTGTAGAGTTGATCTTTAATTAACTCTTACTCACTTGCTTACACTCACTGGAACTCAGAAGAATGAGGAGGGGCCTCATTGAAATGGTGGAAGGCCTCAGCAGGGTGGCTGTGGGGAGGACGGTTCCCATGGTGGGAGAGCCCACGATCAGAGGACACAGCCTCAGAATAGAGGGAGACATCCACTTTAGAACAGAGATGGAGAAGAATTTATTTCGCCAGAGAGCAGTGATTCTGTGGAATTTATTGACACAGACGACTGTGGAGGCCAAGTCATTGGGTATATTTAAAGCAGAGGTTAACAGGTTCTTGATCTGTCAGGGCATGAAGGGATATGGAGAGAAGACAGGAGATTGGGGCTGATAGGCATGATGAAATGGTGGAACAGACTTGATGGGCCGAACGGCCTCATTCTACTACTACATCTTATGGTCTTATGCTTTTACAGTGCAGTTACATGCTCTGGCCATCAATTGGCTCTACGGAAGGTAAAGGCCAGATAATATTTCGGGTCCAAACCCTTTTTCATTCCGTAGGTGCTGCCTGACCTGCTGAGTTCCACCTTTGCTTTGTATGTGTTGCTGCTAATTCCAGTATCACCAGTCTCTCGTGTCTGCAGTTGGCTCTACGTAGTGCCCTTCGAAAATCTATTAATCTGCTTTATCTAAACAGATGTAGGTTGAACGAGCTTGGGTTTTTCTCCTTGGAGTGGAGGAGGATGAGAGGGGACTCGAAAGAGGTATATAAATTGATCAGAGACATCGATAGAGTGGACAGCCAAAGACTCTTTCCCAGTGTGGAAATGGGGAGATGTCAGAGGTACACAGAGTTCTGTGTGCATGGAAATCCCTGACAGGAGTGGTAGAGGCAGATACATTAGGGACATTTAACAGACTCTTAGGTGGGTCCATGGATGATACAAAAATGGAGGGTTATGTGGGAGGGAAAGACAAGATAAGGGCTTCCCAACCTTTATATGCCATGGATCCCGACCATTAACTGAGGGGTCTGTGGACGCCAGGTCGGGAACCCCTGGTCTAGATTGACCTTGCAGCAGGTTAAAAGGTCAGCACAGCGTCGTGGGACTGTGCTATGGAGATTAGAGGATTTGCCAGTCATCTTACTGAAGGATGAACTGCATGGAACACTTGAAAAGGCTGGAGTGATGTCTGTGTAACTAAATCCCAGCACGAGTGCCTCGAATGGCGCCAAACGGCCAGACAAGCCCTTGGCCAACAGCAATGAGCAAGGCTGAGGAATATAACCCAACCAGGAGCGAGACAAGCTAACTGAACAAAGGCGTCTTCTGATTCCACACTCACCAAACTCGGTCTGGAGCTTCTTGTAATCTGCAACGGAAACAATCATTAGCAAAAAGGTTGTCAATCTGTTCACAACTGTTTTTCCAGAGCGCGGATCAACTGGGGGGGGGGGGCAGCAGTTGGGAATGAGGAAAACAGAGCACTATAGACAGAAGTGGTCACACCACCTGCACAATGGCGTGGTCAACTGGATAAGCAAATTTGCCGATGACAGCAAGACTGGGGACATAATGGACTGAAAAATAAATACATTGTGAAATTTGTTGTTCTGCTGTAGCACTACCGTGCAATCTGTTCCTTAAGGTTGTCCCAGCCAGGGGAGATAGTGGGATAAGCTCCCACTGCCTGTTGGGTGGTACGGTAGTGTAATCATCAGCACAATGCTTTACAGTACAGGTGACCTAGGATCAATTCCCACCACTGCCTGTAAGGAGTTTGTACGTTTTCCCCATCTCTGTGTGTTTCTGTGGGTGCTCCAGTTTCCTCCCACAGTCCAAAGATATACCAGTTGGCAGGTTAATTGGTCATTGTAACTTGTCCCATGGTCAGGCTCGGATTAAATCAGGGGTTTCTGGGTGGTGGGGGTCGTTGTAACTTGTCCCATGGTGAGGCTCGGATTAAATCAGGGGTTGCGGGTGGTGGGGGTCATTGTAACTTGTCCCATGGTCAGGCTCGGATTAAATCAGGGGTTGCTGGGTGGTGGGGGCCATTGTAATTTGTCCCATGGTCAGGCTCGGATTAAATCAGGGGTTGCTGGGTGGTGGGGGTCATTGTAACTTGTCCCATGGTCAGGCTCGGATTACATCAGGGGTTGCTGGGTGGTGGGGGTCGTTGTAACTTGTCCCATGGTCAGGCTCGGATTAAATCAGGGGTTTCTGGGTGGTGGGGGTCAAAGGGCCGGAAGGGCCTATTCCGTGCTGTATCTCAGTAGGTCAATAAATAGCTAGATAAATAAATCAATGAATAAATAAGTATTAACTGCTCCCGAAGCCATGCATCTAAAATAGCCTCTGACAACCAAGTCACTTATGACATAGCTACTAAGCCCGGCAGAACGTTTCTACTGACAGGATAGTGGACATTCGTGGATTACTAGCACCTGAAAACCGGTTGCCTCGGGCAGGACAGGACTCTTCGGACAAGGTTTTCAGCTGATCTAGGAGAAGGAAACCTCTAATCTCAAACCTCCCCTGCCTTGCAGTTATACCTATTCACAGGGAAGGCTTCAGGAGTAAACCCTGAGGAGAAAGCAGAGCTGGAGTCCCCAGGCCAATCCTACACTGAGGGGAGTGGCTAATATCCTCGTGGGGAGATTGTTTTAGTGAGGCCCAGCCAGGGTATCCATCCCACATTCACCTACAACCTCTCATCGTCGCAAAACGCGGGACCGCGTAGTTAACCTGTGAACAACTCAGCACATACCAGCTGTGATTGCCTTGTTTTCCTCCTCTGTAAAACACAAAAAGAACAGATGCAAAACACCTTTTAGTCCCAAATCCCAACATCCAGCAAGATTCCCCACAGTTCGTGCACACCGAGGTATATCACAGGCTATCATAAGGTTAGAAGAGTGAAGTGATTCACTTTGGAAGGTCGAACTTGAAGGCAGAATACAGGATTCCTTGCAGTGTGGAGGAACAGAGGGACCTTGGGGTCCACGTCCACAGATCCCTCAAAGTTGCCGTTCAAATTGACATACATTTAAGGCGGCTGGAGGAAAGTATAGGGTGGAGATCTCAGAGGTCAGTTTTTTTAAAAACAGAGGAGTGTGTGTTACGCACAGTTAGCGGTGGTGGTAGAGGCAGGCACGTAGGAACGTTTAAGAAAATCTTATTAGGCTCACGGATGATAGAAAGTGAGGGTTATGTAGGAAAGTAGGGTTAGATTGATCTCAGAGTAGGTTAAAAGGTCAGCACAACACTGTGGGCCGAAGGGCCTGTACTGACTTCTATCCACAATGGTATTAGCAGCCCTATTCACTTTGTGACCGACATTTAAAGTGACTGGCATAAATATTGTATCATTTCTTAATGCATGCATTACTAAATGACAATAAAAGAGGAATGCGAGTCTTCATAATGTAAAAACCATTCAGTAGTGAGATGTCAACCCCAGTGAGTGGAGAGCACTGGGAATATTCACTTACCAAATTTCTTGCGAAGTTTCTCAAGCTCTGAGCAAACAAAAACAGGAGACAATGTAGTGATTGTAACAAACAGACCAGGATTAGCTGATACAACAACACTCATGCAGGAAAAAGCTAAGAGTCTCACTTCCGATGACTTGAATCTGCAGTTCATGATTCATGTGTTTTTTTAAAAGCTTTTTTTTTACTATTTGTGCAATTATTGGCTGTCCCTCTACCTCCTCCCCCCCCACCCCTACTCCCCACCTCCCCAACCCTAACCCCGACCTCTTCCCCACCCACCCCAACCCCCCCACCTCCTCCTCACCCACCCCAACCCCCACGCCCACAATGCCAACCCTAGCCCAGACCTCCTCTCCACCCCCACAACCCTGATCCTAACCCCCACCTCCTCCCCGCCCACCCCCAAGCCCAGACCAACATGAAGGAACCAACATGAGGGTCCTGCAATAGAACGATGCCCAGGAACCTGAATGTTGACACTGCAGAGGGTAACAGATGAGACTGTGCAAAACCAACACAACAGCACTGATGACAAAATCCTCCACTGAGCTCACCTGATCTCTCTGCTCCTACCGCGTCCGCTGAAACAGACAATGAAAACGTATTAAGAGGCGTTGCTGGTGACCGGAAGCCGCCCATCGTACATTAATTCAGCAGACTCTTAGACAAGCAGATGGATGAAACAGCCAGGTGTTATTGGTATTTTGAGTGAGATGGGAAGTTTCTCTTTGGCGTGAAGGAAGATAAGAGGCAACTTGATAGAAGTGTACAAGATGATAAGAGGCATGGATCAAGTGGACTGTATGTGTTTTTATGTGAGTGTGTGAGAGTGACTCTGTGAGTGTGCGTGTGTCTCTGTGTCTCTACCTCTCTCTCTCTCTCTGTCTCTGTGCCTCTGTATGTTGTTGAAGATTTCTAGCGTCTGCAGAATCTCTTGAGTTGGTGTGTCAATGAGCTGACTGGTTCTGATAGCAGTGAGAAGTAGCTGTTCAAGGCGTGACATCAGGAATTCGATACATAAAAAAATCTCTCATTCTACTTGACGATGGAATAATTTTAGTCACCTCTAGGATAAAACAATAGGTGAGGAAGGGGTTTCCATCCAGATATATCAGTTTCAAAGATAAAGCAAAATTGTAAGAGCCCAACGTTTGCTTTACACAATTACTTAACTGTCTCTGAAATATGATCCAAAAATTAATAACAGATGAGATAGTTTAGAAACACAAGAGATTCTGCAGATGCTGCAAATCCACAGCAACGCACACAAAACGCTGGAGGAACTCAGCAGCTCAGGCTCTACGGAAACGTACAGACGACGTTTCGGGCCGAGACCATTCATCTGGACTTTAGAAGTCCTCTGTGACTGCTGTACACCGAGAGTCTTTGTCTTCCCCATTGCGTACAGAGACAGCTGAGGTGTTATTTGTTTTCGCCTGATAGGCAAACTTCAAACCGTAAATCACCCCCCCCACCAATATTCAAAACATTGTACTTTTAGAGAGGGGAACAGCCACAGGCTTATTGCCTCATACAGCCATTACCCCATCCCACCACCTTCACAACACAACCCACACATTTTGGCCGGCCTTACCTTTCTCCCTGCGCAACCTCTCATACTCTGAAAGAGAACAGAAGTCCAGCGGTTAAACGGAAAGCTGTAACACTTCCAGTCGTTCAGGAAACAGATAAGGCTGCATTTGATCAGAAACACAGGAAGACCTCTGTTTAACAGCGCCCACGGAAAGGGAAGCTAGACAACGCTTCAGGTCAGAGACCCAGCTGCAGAACAGGGTGGGAGAGTGGAGGGGTTTTATCAGTTTTCAGAGCAGGCCGGGGGTGAGGTCCAAGAACGGTTCAGTTCCTGCTGCAGTCGGTAAGGAGTTTCTAACTTCTCCCCACAATCGCATGGGTCTTCCCCGGGTGCAGGTTAGTGAGCGGCGGGCACGCTATGTTGGCACCAGAAGCATGGCGACACTTGCAGGCTGCCCCCAGCGCATCCTCCGGTTGCGTTGGTCCTTGGCACAGACGTTTCACTGTACGTATGGGCAGGTTTGCTGGAGTTATGGAGGTGGGCTTAACCTAATTTGGCAAGGGGGATGGGAACCAGAGCGATAGGGCAAAGTCTGGGACAGTTGGTGTACAACTAGATACAGTGCATAGTGGTGAGACTGTCAGGAAGATGACAGGGCAAAGTTGCAGTCAGCGGGATGAGTTAAAGTGTAACAAGGGGGCCAAAATCAAAAAGTGAGGAATAGAGGACCGAAGGCGTTCTATGGGAATGCAGGCACTGAATGGAACGAGGTAGATGATTTTGTGGCAAGTCAGAGATTGACGGGTATGACCTTGTGAGCATCTCTGAGTTCTGGCTGAAAGAAGGTCGCAGTTGGGAGCTTAACATCCAAGGACGCACGTTGTATCGAAAGGACAGGCAGGTAGGCAGGAGGGGTGGGATGGCTCTGGTGGTATAAACTGAAATCAAAGCTTTGGGAAAAAGGCGACATAGGATTGGAAGATGATGAAACTGCAAGGGTAAAAAGACCCCGATGGGAGTTATATACAGGCTCCTGAACAGCAAGCAGGATGTAGGCTACAAATTACAATGGGAGATAGAAAAGGAACGTAAAAAAGGGCATGGTGCAATGATCATGGGGGTTTCAATATTTTGGTAGACTGGAAATATTTGGTTGGCACTTGATCTCAAGAGAGGGAATTTGTAGGAGGGCCTATTCCACGCTGTACCTCAAAAATAAAAAAAACAACTAGCCATTGTACATGCATTTGATGGCCACTCTATTAGGTACACTTGCTCATTAATGCAAATATGTAATTAGCCAATCATGTGGCAGCAACTCAATGTATAAAAGCATGCAGGCCTGGTCAAAAGGTTCAGTTGTTAGAACCAAACATCAGAATGGGAAAGAAATGCGATCTCAGTAACTTTGACCATGGAATGACTGTTGGTGCCAGACAGTACCTGCTGATCTCCTGAGATTTTCGCCCTCTAGAGTTTACAGGGAATGGTGTGAGAAACAAAATAGCAGTTCTGTGGGTGAAAATGCCTGGTTAATGAGGGAGGTGAGAGGAGAATGGCCAGACTGGTTCAAGCTGACAGGAAGGCAACAGGAACTCAAATAACCATGCGTTACAACAGCGGTGTGCAGAAGAGCATCTCCGAACATATAAAACGTCAGATCTTGAAGTGGGTGGACTACAACAGCAGAAATCCATGAATCCACACTACAGTCCGTTTACCTCACACTACAGATGCACAGTGCATGCGGGGTAGAGAAGGAAGTTGGCGGGGAGGAGGGGGAAGTAGCACAAGATGTTGATGAGGTCTAATTTGCAGTATTGTGTGCAGTTTTGGTCATGTACCTACAGGACAGATATAAATAAGGCTGAGAGCATGCAGAGAAAAATTCCAAGGATTTTGCCGAGTCTGGAGGACCTGAGTTATAAGGGACGATTGAATTAGGACTTTACTCCTTGGAACATAGAAGACTGAGGAGGGATTTGACAGAGGTAATCGAAATATACATAGAGTGAATGCAAACAGGCTTTTCCCACTGAGCTCAGGTGGGACTACAACACCAGAGGTCATGGGTTAAGGGTGAAAGGTGAAAAGTTTTAAGGGGAACATGAATAGTGTGAAATGAGCTGTCAGCGTAAGTGGTCCATGTGGGCTTGGTTTCAACGTTTAAGAGAAGTCTGGATAGGAACACGGATGGGAGGGGAACGCAGGGCCATGGTCGGGATGCAGGCCGATCGGAGAAGGCAGCTTAAGTGACAAGCAAGAGAAAACCTGCAGCTGCTGGATATCCCAGTAACACATACAAAATGCTGGAGGAACTCAGCAGGCCAGGCAGCATCTATGGAAAAGAGTACAGTCCGCGTTTTGGGCCGAAACCCTTCAGCAGGACTGGAGAAATAAAACTGAGGAGTAGGTTTAAAAGGTGGGTGGAGGGAGAGAGAAAGGCCAGGTGATAGGTGAAACCTAGAGGGGGAGGGATGAAGTAAAGAGCTGGGAAGTGAGTTGTTGAAAGAGACAAAAGGCCGTGGAAAAAAGAAAAGGGGGCAAGAGCACCAGAGGGAGGTGATGGGTGGGCAAGGGGATACCATGAGACAGGGAAAGAGGATGGGAAATGGTGAAGGGAGGAAGTGGGGCCATTACCGGAAGTTTGAGAAATCAATGTCCATGCCATCAGGTTGGAGGCTACCCAAACAGAATATAAGGTGCTGTTCCTCCAACCTGAGTGTGGCCTCATCAAGACGGTGGAGGAGGCCATGGATGGACATGTCGGTATGGAAATGGGAAGTGGAATTAAAATGGGTGGCCACAGGGAGATCCTGCTTGTTCTGGCGGACAGAGCGTAGATGCTCGGCGAAGCAGTCTCCCAATCTACATCGGGTCTCACCGATATACAAGAGGTCACGCCGGGAGCACCGAACATAGTCAGTGACCCGAAAAGACTCACAGGTGAAGTGTTGCCTCACCTGGAAGGACTGTTCGGGGCCCTGAATGTTAGTGAGGGAGGAGGTGTAGGGACTTGTTCTGCTTGCAATGATAAGTGCCAGGAGGGAGATCGGCGGATCAGTGGGGAGGGATGAACGGAAAAGGGAGCCGCGAAGGGAACGATCCCTGCGGAAACTGAAATGGGGGGTGGGGGGGGAGGGCAAGATATGCTTGGTGGTGGGATCCCATTGGAGGTGGCGGAGGTTTCGGAGAATTATGTGCTGGACGTGAAGGCTGGTGGGGCGGTAGGTGAGGACAAGGAACCCTATCCCTGGTAGCGTGGCGGGAGGATGGGGTAAGAGCAGACGTGTGTGAAATGGAAGAGATGTGGTTGAGGGCAGCGTTGATGGTGGAAGGGAAGCCCCCTTTCTTTTAAAAAGGAGGACATCTCCTTCGTTTTAGAATGAAAAGCCCCATCTTGATAGCAGATGTGGTGGAGATGGAGCAATTGAGAGACGGCGATGGTGTTTTTACAAGTAGCAGGGTGGGACAAGGTAGCTGTGAGAGTCCATGGGTCTGTAACAGACATCAGTGGATAAGCTGCTTCTGGAGTTACAGGCAGTTTCAATGGTTTGGCACAGACTAGATGGGCCATAGAGCCTGTTTCTCAGCAGCATTTTTCTAGAACTGTGACTCATAGGAACAACTAAATCTCTGGGTCGGGGGAAGCATGCATTCTGGGAAGTGAATGCTCTGACACCCCTGAGGACGTCAGCTTCTGTTTGTTCTGAAGGTGAACCCTGGACCCTGTCGGAATACTGACTATCTACAATAAATATAACTCTGCAAAGTCTGGACAAACTTGGGTTGTTTTCTCTGGAGCGGCGGAGGCTGGGAGGAGATCTGATAGAGGTTTATAAGATCATCAGAGGTCTAGAGAGAGTAGACAGACAATATCGTTTTCCCAGGGTTGAAATGTCTAAGACCAGGGGACATGGATTTAAGGTGAGAGGGGCTAATTTCAAAGGAGATGCAGAGCAGGGTAGGTGCCTGGGGTGGTGGTAGAGGCAGAAATAGTGGAGACTTCTAAGAGACATGTAGATAGGCACATGATTGTGAGGAAAATGGAAGGATATGCACACTGTGTAGGCAGAAGAGATTAGTTTGGTTGGCCATTTGATGGGTTCAGCACAACACTGTGGGTGGAGGATTACAAACACCTGGGGATATGAATTGACAATAAACTGGACTGGTCAAGGAACACTGAGACTGTCTACAAGAAGGGTCAGAGCCGTCTCTATTTCCTGAGGAGACTGAGGTCCTTTAACATCTGCTGGACGATGCTGAGGATGTTCTACGAGTCTGTGGTGGCCAGTGCCATCATGTTTGCTGTTGTGTGCTGGGGCAGCAGGCTGAGGGTAGCAGACACCAACAGAATCAACAAACTCATTCGTAAGGCCAGTGATGTTTTCGGGATGGAACTGGACTCTCTGACGGTGGTGTCTAAAAAGAGGATGCTGTCCAAGTTACATGCCATCTTGGACAATGTCTCCCATCCACTACATAATGTACTGGGTGGGCACAGGAGTACATTCAGCCAGAGACTCATTCCACCGAGATGCAACACAGAGCGTCATAGGAAGTCATTCCTGCCTGTGGCCATCAAACTGTACAACTCCTCCCTTGGAGGGTCAGACACCCTGAGCCAATAGGCTGGTCCTGGACTTATTTCCGGGCACAATTTACTTTTTACTATTTAACTATTTATGGTTTATTACTATTTATTATTTATGGTGCAACTATAATGAAAACCAATTTCCCCCAGGATCAATAAAGTATGACTATGACTATGACTATGAAGGGGCTCCTCCTGGGTTGTACCCACAATGTTCACAGGATCGTCACACACAAGCATCCAACATGTTAATCCCAGCAGGAACAAGAATGCACTGCAGGAATGTCCTCACACTCATTGTATCCTCGCTGAACACACAGGAAGGCATATGGCCTGTCTGCCACCAGTATTCTTGGCCACAGAACACTTGATCACCATAAATTAATCCCGAGACTCACCTCCTTCTGCTAACTGCTTCTGGTTCTCTGCAAGAGACAAAAATTCCAGGTTAGGAATTAGGGGCAATTATGAAGGGATCTATCTGACACCGTAAAGGTCTCTGGTGAACCAGTACCTGCCCTCCATTTTAAGATTCGCGCCCCCCCCCCCCTTGCTTTGCCTCTCCCAACTGGAGGAAATGCACCTGTACCATCAAATCATTTCATCTTCCCAAACAGATCACCAAATAATGGAACACTTCAGCACAGTACGGGCCCTGGTTTTGTGACCACGGACGGCTGGGGTCACCAGTCTTGTAAAGACACTGCCCAGAAGGCAGCAATGGCAAACCACTTCTATAGAAAAATATGCCAAGAACAATCATGGTCATGTATAGAGCAACAGCAGGAAGCCTGTCTTCCCCACAGGCAATGATCCCTTGCTCGGTAGACAGATGGAAGACCATGATCTGAACCCTAACCCTAATGCATGATCATACGACACAACACACGATGATACTAATGATACTTCCTTCAATCCACAATGTTGCGCTAAAAATTTAACCTACTCTGAGATCACTATAACCCTTCCCATCCAAGCATTAGGGCTAGGGTTAGGGTAGCCCTCCATTTTTCTATCATCCGTGTGCTTATCACAAGATAAAGGAGCAGAAGTAGGCCATTCGGCCCATCGAGTCTGCTCCGCCACTCCACCATGAGCTAAACTATTCTCCCATCTAGTTCCAATTTCCGGCTTTTTCCCCATATCCCTTGATACCCTGACTAATTAGATACCTATCAATCTCCTCCTTAAACACCCTCAATGATCGGGCCTCCACAGCCATATGTGACAACGAATTCCACAAATCCACGACCCCCTGGCTAAAATAATTTCTCCTCGTCTCTGTTTTAACTGGGTACCCTCTAATTCTAAGACTATGGCCTCTTGTCCTGGACTCACCCACCAAGGGAAACAGCCTTTCCACATCTACTCTGTCCAACCCTTTCAACATTCGAAATGTTTCTAAGAGATCCCCTCTCATTCTTCTATACTCCAATGAATACAGTCCAAGAGCTGACAAACGCTCCTCATATGTTAGCCCCTGCATTCCAGGAATCATCCTTGTAAATCTTCTCTGAACTCTCTCCAACATCAGAACATCCCTTCTAAGATATGGGGCTCAAAACTACACAGTATTCCTTTCCTCCAACCAACTTCAAATTATGCCCCCTCATATTAGCGCCGGGAAAAAGCCTCTGCTGTCCACTCAGTTTGCCTTTTATCATCTTGCACAATTCTACCAAGTCACTTCTCATCCTCCTTCAATCCAAAGAGAAAAGCCCCAGTTCACTCAGCCAATCCTCACATGACATTTTCTCTAATCCAAGCAGCACCCTGGGAAATCTCCTCTGCACTCTCCTGAAAGCTTCTACGTCCTACTTATAATGAGGCGACCAGAACTGAACATAATATTCCATCTTCTGTAATTCACAGGAAAATGGATGGGCAGATGGTACAGTGGTTAATCTAGGCTGAATCAAATGAAGGGCTGGGAGGTATGAGGTTTGCAGGACACAGGGACATTATCCAAAGGTCAAATGGTGCCACAACACGAACCTCTCACTCAGCATCAACAAAACTAATGAGCTGATCATCACTACAGGAGGAAGAAATCAAAAGTCCATGATCCAGTCCTCATCAAGTGGAGAGTTTTAAATTCCTTGGCGTTCTCACATCCAAGGATCTGTCCCGGGACCAGCAGGTAAGTGCAATCACAAAGAAGGCCTGACAGCAACCCTACTTTCTTAGAAGTTCACACAGATTTACTATGTCATCTAAAACTCTAACAAACTTCTATAGAAGCACAATGGCGAGTATCCTGACTGGTCGCATTAGGGCCCGGTTTGGAAACACCAATGCCCAGGAATGGAAAAAGCCTACAAAAAGTGGTGGATACAGCCCAGTCAATCACAGGCAACAGCCTCCCTAACCACAGAGCGCTGCCACAAGAAAGCAGCATCCACCATCCAGGCCTTGCCTTTTTCTCGCTGCTACCATTGGGCAAAAGATACAGGAGCCACCTGGTTCAGGAACAGTTATTACCCTGCAACCATCAGGCTCCTGAACCAGCCTGGATACCTTCATTCACCACAACGCTGAACTGACTCCACGACCTACAAACTCACTTTCAAGGACTCTACAACTCATGTTCTCAGAATAATTCTTTTTAACTTGTACAATGTGACTTCTTTTGCACATTGGTAGTTCGTCAGTCTTTGTTTATGTGTAGTCTTTTAATAAATTCTGTTGCATTTTTATTTTCCTGTAAATGCCTACAAGAAAATGAATCTCAGGGTAGTATATGGTAACATATATGTACTCGGGTAATAAATTTACTTTAATTTTATTAAAATTGGAAGAATCGTAAATCTCTTTCTTCAAACAAAGAAGTGATTTTTCACTCTAATGTTCTGTTCCCTCCCTAACTTCCTCCGTACCCACCACAAACCTTCAGCTCTATACCCTCACTCTAGCATCTTGATAGGTATAAATTCACAATCTCCTTTACTGATGGTCACTTACCAAGTTTTTCGTTCAATTCATTGATCTCTGTAACAAAGAGAAAGAAACAAAAAAATCAATCAGCAGTTTCACTCTTGCCCAGAACCATTACTGGTAGGAGGCATGGTACTTGGATTTTCAGAAGGGCTTTGACAAGGTGGCACACACGAGGCTGTTTAACACGCTACAAGACTATGGTATCACAGGAAAGATTCTAACACGGATAAAGCAGTGGCTGATTGGCAAGAGACAGAGTGGGAATAAAGGAGGCCTCCTCTGGTTGTCTGCCAGTGTCTAGTGGTGCTCCACAGGGGTCTGTGTTGGGACCGATTCTTTTTACATTGTATGTCAATACAGAAGACTAAAGGACACCATTTCAACTGGACAACAGCCAGAGTCTTGACTCAAGCAAGAAGAAAAGAACGAGAATTTCTCGAAGCGTGGTTCTCTGCAGAAGGATCCATCTCCAAATACACTGACATAGACCCAGTATATGAACCCTTACAGAGAAAAGGGAAACGACGACATCAACGATCAATGAATCCCCAGTAATCTCAGGATTTGGACAGCGAAGCAAGCACTTCCAACGGCCCTCGCTCGGAGCTAGCCATTCAGAATATTCTACAGCTAAGCTGTTCACAGTATTTTGAACCAGCCAACTAGATCATGACGTCTAATCTTTCGCCATTCAGGCCCCGGAGGAGTATATAACCCGGCATTCAGAGGAGACAACGCCCTCAGCTGCGCACTGATAATGGCTGCTCAGTTAGAGCGGAAACGTCAGCAAACATTTTGCCAAGCTTGGCTGCAAACCAAACTTCCAAATCTGTCAACGTTTTGGATGCCAGAATTTATGGCTTTGAGACCAAGTTTGCAGATGCGACAAAGATAGGCAGAGGGGCAGGTACTTGAAATAGGAAGGCTACAGAAAGAACTAGACAGATTAGGAGAATAGGCAAAAAACTAAAAGGTGGAATATAGTATCGGGAAGTGTATGGTCATGCACTTTGGTAGATGAAATAAAGGCAAAAACAATTTTCTAAATGCAGAGAAAATTTTAAAATCCGAGGGGCAACGGGACTTGTGAGTACTTGTGCAAGGTACCTTAAAGGTGGTGAGGAAGGCAATTGCAATGTTAGCATTCATTTCAAGAGGACCAGAATATAAAAGCAAGGATGTAATGTCAAAACAGTGCTTTATAAACATAGAAACATAGAAAATAGGTGCAGGAGTAGGCCATTTGGCCCTTCGAGCCTGCACCGCCATTTATTATGATCATGGCTGATCATCCAACTCAGAACCCCGCCCCAGCCTTCCCTCCATACCCGCTGAACCCCGTAGCCACAAGGGCCATATCTAACTCCCTCTTAAATATAGCCAATGAACTGGCCTCAACTGTTTCCTGTGGCAGAGAATTCCACAGATTCACCACTCTCTGTGTGAAGAAGTTTTTCCTAATCTCGGTCCTAAAAGGCTTCTCCTTTATCCTCAAACTGTGACCCCTTGTTCTGGACTTCCCCAAAATCGGAAACAATCTTCCTGCATCTAGCCTGTCCAATCCCTTTAGGATTTTATACGTTTCAATCAGATCCCCCCTCAATCTTCTAAATTCCAACGAGTACAAGCCCAGTTCATCCAGTCTTTCTTCATATCAAAGTCCTGCCATCCCAGGAATCAATCTGGCGAACCTTCTTTGTACTCCCTCTATGGCAAGGATGTCTTTCCTCAGATCAGGGGACCAAAACTGCACACAATACTCCAGGTGTGGTCTCACCAAGGCCTTGTACAACTGCAGTAGTACCTCCCTGCTGCTGTACTCGAATCCTCTCGCTATAAATGCCAGCATACCATTCGCCTTTTTCACCGCCTGCTGTACCTGCATGCCCACTTTCAATGACTGGTGTATAATGACACCCAGGTCTCGTTGCACCTCCCATTTTCCTAATCGGCCACCATTCAGATAATAATCTGTTTTCCTATTTTTGCCACCAAAGTGGATAACTTCACATTTATCCACATTAAATTGCATCTGCCATGAATTTGCCCACTCACCCAACCTATCCAAGTCACTCTGCATCCTCTTAGCATCCTCCTCACAGATAACACTGCCACCCAGCTTCGTGTCATCCGCAAACTTGGAGATGCTGCATTTAATTCCCTCATCCAAGTCATTAATATATATTGTAAACAACTGGGGTCCCAGCACTGAGCTTTGCGGTACCCCACTAGTCACCGCCTGCCATTCTGAAAAGGTCCCGTTTATTCCCACTCTTTGCTTCCTGTCTGCTAACCAACTCTCCACCCACACCAATACCTTACCCCCAATACCGTGTGCTTTAAGTTTGCACACTAATCTCCTGTGTGGGACCCTGTCAAAAGCCTTTTGAAAATCCAAATATACAACATCCACTGGTTCTCCCCTATCCACTCTACTAGTTACATCCTCAAAAAATTCTATGAGATTCATCAGACATGATTTTCCTTTCACAAATCCATGCTGACTTTGTCCGATGATTTCACCGCTTTCCAAATGTGCTGTTATCACATCTTTGATAACTGACTCTAGCAGTTTCCCCACCACCAACATTAGGCTAACCGGTCTATAATTCCCCGGTTTCTCTCTCCCTCCTTTTTTAAAAAGTGGGGTTACATTAGCCACCCTCCAATCCTCAGGAACTAGTCCAGAATCTAACGAGTTTTGAAAAATTATCACTAATGCATCCACTATTTCTTGGGCTACTTCCTTCAGCACTCTAGGATGCAGACCATCTGGCCCTGGGGATTTATCTGCCTTCAATCCCTTCAATTTACCTAACACCACTTCCCTACTAACATGTATTTCGCTCAGTTCCTCCATCTCACTGGACTCTCTGTCCCCTACTATTTCTGGAAGATTATTTATGTCCTCCTTCGTGAAGACAGAACCAAAGTAATTATTCAATTGGTCTGCCATGTCCTTGCTCCCCATAATCAATTCACCTGTTTCTGTCTGCAGGGGACCTACATTTGTCTTTACCAGTCTTTTCCTTTTTACATATCTGTAAAAGCTTTTACAGTCAGTTTTTATGTTTCATGCCAGTTTTCTCTCATGATCTTTTTTCCCCTTCCTAATTAAGCCCTTTGTCCTCCTCTGCTGAACTCTGAATTTCTCCCAGTCCTCAGGTGAGCCACTTTCTCTGGCTAATTTGTATGCTTCTTCTTTGGAATTGATACTATCCCTAATTTCCCTTGTCAGCCACGGGTGCACTACCTTCCTTGATTTATTCTTTTGCCAAACTGGGATGAACAATTGTTGTAGCTCATCCATGCAACCTTTAAATGCTTGCCATTGCATATCCACCGTCAATCCTTTAAGTGTCATTTGCCAGTCTATCTTAGCTAATTCACGTCACATACCTTCAAAGTTACCCCTCTTTAAGTTCAGAACCTTTGTTTCTGAATTAACTATGTCACTCTCCATCTTAATGAAGAATTCCACCATATTATGGTCACTCTTACCCAAGGGGCCCTCTCACGACAAGATTGCTAATTAACCCTTCCTCATTGCTCAAAACCCAGTCCAGAATAGCCTGCTCTCTAGTCGGTTCCTCGACATGTTGGTTCAAAAAACCATCCCGCATACATTCCAAGAAATCCTCTTCCTCAGCACCTTTACCAATTTGGTTCATCCAATTTACATGTAGATTGAAGTCACCCATTATAACTGCTGTTCCTTTATTGCACACATTTCTAATTTCCTGTTTAATACCATCTCCGACCTCACTACTACTGTTAGGTGGCCTGTACACAACTCCCACCAGCGTCTTCTGCCCCTTAGTGTTACGCAGCTCTACCCATATCGATTCCACATCTTCCCGGCTTATGTCCTTCCTTTCTATTGCGTTAGTCTCTTCTTTAACCAGCAACGCCACCCCACCTCCCCTTCCTTCATGTCTATCGCTCCTGAATATTGAATATCCCTGAATGTTGAGCTCCCATCCTTGGTCACCCTGGAGCCATGTCTCTGTGATCCCAACTATATCATAATCATTAATAACAATCTGCACTTTCAATTCATCCACCTTATTACGAATGCTCCTTGCATTGACACACAAAGCCTTCAGGCGCTCTTTTACAACTCTCTTAGCCCTTATACAATTATGTTGAAAAGTGGCCCTTTTCAATGCTTGCCCTGGATTTGTCGGCCTGCCACTTTTACTTTTCTCCTTACTACTTTTTGCTTCTACCCTCACTTTACACCCCTCTGTCTCTCTGCACTGGTTCCCATCCCCCTGTTGTGAACTAACCTCCTCACGCCTAGCCTCTTTAATTTGATTCCCACCCCACAACCATTCTAGTTTAAAGTCACCTCAGTAGCCCTTGCTGATCTCCCTGCCAGGATATTGGTCCCCCTAGGATTCAAGTGTAACCCGTCCTTTTTGTACAGGTCACGCCTGTGCCAAAAGAGGTCCCAATGATCCAAAAACTTGAATCCCTGCCCCCTGCTCCAATCCCTCAGCCACGCATTTATCCTCCACCTCATCGCATTCCTACTCTCACTGTCGCGTGGCACAGGCTGTAATCCCGAGATTACTACCTTTGCGGTCCTTTTTCTCAACTCCCTTCCTAGCTCCCTATATTCTCCTTTCAGGACCTCATCCCTTTTCCTACCTATGTCATTGGTACCAATATGTACCACGACCTCTGGCTCCTCACCCTCCCACTTCAGGATATCTTGGTCACGATCAGAAATATCCCGGACCCTGGCACCAGGGAGGCAAACTACCATCCGGGTCTCTGGACTGCATCCACAGAATCGCCTATCTGACCCCCTTACTATCGAGTCCCCTATCACAACTGCCCTCCTCTTCCTTGCCCTACCCTTCTGAGCTACAGGGCCAGACTCTGTGCCGGAGGCACGGCCACTGTCGCATCCCCCAGGTAAGCTGTCCCCCCCAACAGTACTCAAACAGGAGTACCTATTGTTAAGGGGCACAGCCACCGAGGTACTCCCTATTACCTGACTCTTCCCCTTCCCCCTCCTAACTGTGACCCACTTGTCTGCCTCCCGTGGCCCCGGCGTGACCACCTGCCTGCAACTCCTCTCTATCAAATCCTCATTCTCCCTGACCAGACGAAGGTCATCGAGCTGCAGCTCCAGTTCCCTAACGCGGTCCCTTAGGAGCTGCATCTCGATGCACGGTGCAGATGTAGACATCCGGGAGGCTTGGAGACTCCAGGGCCTCCCACATCCGACACCGAGAACAGCAAACTGCCCTCACACTCATACTGCCCCTCTCCTCAAATAACAACAGAAAATGAATGCCAAACCTTCCTCGCCTCACCCGTTTCCGCCTAAGCCCGTTGAGCCGAAGCCCTTAAGTCTTCACTCTGCTCCCGGCTCACTCTGCCGCCCGCAAACTCCGCTGCCCGCTCTATGAGGCTCTGTTCCTTTTAAATCTGCCGCGCTGCACTGCCCAACGTCACACGCCTGCGCAGTCCCGCCTCACTTGTAGTATTTGAGCTGTTTTGGGCCCCTTGTATTAGAAGGGATGTGCTGAAACTGGAGAGGATTCAGGGGAGGTTCATGCGAATGATTCTGGAATGGAAGAGTTACCGTACAAGGACCAGTTGATGGCTCTGGACCTGAATTCCAGTGAGTACAGAAGAATGCTGGAGGAATCTCACTGAACCCTATCGAACGGTGAAAGGTCTCAACAGAGCAGATTAGGAGAAGAGGGCACAGCCTCAAAGTAGAGGGAGTTTTAGAATGGAGGTGAGGAGGAATTTCTTTAGCTAGAGAGGGGTGAATACCTGGAATTTGTTGCCAAAGGCAGCTGAGGAGCCAAGCCATTTGGATATATTTAAGGCAGAGGTTGATAGATGCTTGATTGGTCAGGGCATGAAGGGATACGGGGAGAAGGCAGGAAATTGAGGCTGAGAGGAAAAATGGATCAGCAATGATGAAAGGAACAGACTCAATGGGCCAAATGGCCTAAATCTGCTGCTATATTTTATGCTTATGGTCTTATAGGTAACAGCTCTTCCCTCGGGCTGTGAGACTGATGAATGCCCTGCCACCACTGAGGTCCCGTCACTAAGACAGGGAGCTGTTTATTGCAGGGGTCCCCAACCTTTTTTGCACTGCAGACCGGTTTAATATTGACAATATTCTTGCGGACCGGCCAACCGGGGGTAGGGGTGTTCAAGTAGAGTTAAACTCATCTCAACATGTCTTTTACAGTTAGGGTTGCCAACTTTCTCACTCCCAAATAAGGGACAAAAGTAGCAGTCAAATCCCGGGACACTTTACCCCAGGAAAGACTACCATGACCATGAAGCCTTGCGCGGGCACCTGTGTGCGCAGGCACGTACGTGCCAATTTTTCTACAAATCGGTTTTGACTTAATCTTCCCAACTACACTGTACATAAATTATTTCTACTTTATATAGGCTGTGTATTTATCATATCATTCCTGCTTTTACTGTATGTTAGTGTTATTTATTTTCGGTTTTATGTGTTATTTGGTATGATTTGTTGGGTTATTTTTTGGATCTGGGAACGCTCAAAAATTTTTCCCATATAAATTAATGGTAATCGCTTCTTCACTTTATACCATTTCAACACGAAAGGTTTCATAGGAACACTCTACCTTAGCGGGGGAAATACGGGACAAGGGTTGTCCCGTATGGGACAAACCAATTTAGCCCAATATACGGGACAGTTGTCAACCCTATGTTCAAGTTCAACAGTGCGTGACAGGGAATGAGGAAAGGTGCAGCTGACTCATATTGTTTCCTCGCGGCCCCGCAGCACATGCTCTGTGGCCCGGTGGTTGGGGACCGCTGGTTTACTGCACTGTTTACCTCTGCTGTGCACTACACATGCGTTTCCAATTTTACTTCATTCACCTATTTATGGTAATATTTTGTTTCATGTGCTGTGTGAGATACACACTGTGGGTGCACCATGGTCCGGAAGAAGATTGTTTCATTTAGTTGTATATATGTACAGTCAGATGACAATCAACTTCAACTTTAACTTGTTGTCCGTGTGTTTCCTCCACGTGGTCTGGCTCCCTCCCACAGGAGTATACCCAGAGGACTGGATGATGGCAGGGTGTTAGGGATAATCCTGATTATTATAGACCAGCAAAAGTTATACCAGTTGTGGGCAAACTGCCGGGGAGGATTCCTAGAGACAGGATTTATCTGCATTTGGAGAAGCATAGTCTGATTAGGGATAGTCAGCATGGCTTTGTGAGAGACAGGTCGTGCCTCATGAACACAATTGACTTTTCTGAGGCAGTGACAAGACACACTGATGAAGGAAGAGCGATGGACGTGGTGTATGTGGATTTTAGAAAGGCGTATGATAAGGAATCGGAAAGTCAGGAGGCAAAGGGGTCTGGGGAAACTCGGCTGTGTGGATTCGGAATTAGTTTGCCGACAGAAGGCAGGGGGTGGTAGCAGATGGTGTGTATTCCGCCTGGATGTATGCGGCAAGTGGACACAAGAATAATCTCAGGAGTGAAAGAGTTAACATCTGAGCAGAGTTAACCTCTGGGTCCGTTCTCACTGGTGTTCAGCAGAATGAAAGGGGATATACTGAAACCTATCGAATATTGAAAGGCCTAGGCCGAGGACGAGGGAAGGATGTTTCCTATAGTGGGAGAATCTGAGACCAAAGAGCACAGCCTCAGAAGAGAGGGATATCCATTTACAACAGAGATGAGGGAAAATGTCTTTAGCCAGATGGTTGTGCAGGCCAAGTCATCGGCCTGTATTTAAGGCAGAGGTCAATGGGATCTTCATTTGTCACAGTGTCAAAGGTTGCAGGGAGGAGGCAGATAAATGAGGTTAAGAGGGTTAATAAATCAGCTTTGATGGAATGGCAGCGCAGACTCGATGGGCCAAAGGGCCTAATTCTGCTCCTACGTCTGATGGTGTCTGCAGGGCGACTGGAGGGAGATTGAATAGGAACCCGAGGGGCAGGTTTTTTCAGAATAAGGAATGAGCTGCCGATGAAAGTGGATGAGGGAGATACGTCAGCAAACGGACAGGTTGGCGAACAGGAAGGGCTTAGACTGACGTGAGGCAAACACGGGCAGACAAGACGCAGTTCGGCTAAGGGCCTGGTTCAGTGCTCTTACAAATCAAAGCTTTACTTACCCAGAGCACCCGAGGATTTCTTCACAGCTGCAAGAACAAATGACAAACTCGTCAGAAGAGGAAACACAGTGAATTAAAACAGAGACAGCATTCACCTGTCGCCTCGTATTCAAACAATACACCCAATAGTGTTACAGCTCTACAAAACTCTGGTTAGATCACACCTGTAGCATCGTGTCAGCTCTGCTCACCTTATAGGAAGGATGTGGATGCTCTAGAGAGGAGATTTCCCAGGATGCTGTCTGGATTAGAGGGCATGTCTTACGATGATAGGTTGAGGGAGCTCGGGCTTTTTTCCTTGGAGCGAAGGAGGACAAGATACAACTTGATAGAGGTGTACAAGATGATGAGACAGAGTGGACAGCCAGAGAACTTTCCCCCAAGGTGGAAATAGCTAATACAGGAGGGCTTAATGTTGAAGTGATTGGAGGGAAGTATAGGGGGTGGGGAGAATGTCAGAGTATGCTTTTTTTTAAAAAAAAACAGTGCATCCTGGAACACACTGCCGGGGTGATGGTGAGGCAGATACATTAGGGACAATTAAGAGATTCTTAGAAAGGCACATGGATGATAGAAGACCGGAGGGCTATGTGGGAGGGAAGGGTCCGAGAGTCAATACGATATTGTGAGCTACAGGGCCTGTACTGCTGTGTTCTATTAGGTGACCTATACTGCAGTACAGCAGAGAAACGGACCCAGCTCTGTTCTATGTTCCACTTAACTCCCAGTACCTTCTGCCTTTCTGGGGGATGTGATATTACTCAGTTCCTTAAGGTTGTCACAGATGGGGGGGACTCCCACTACCTACCAAATGACGTGCGACTCAAATAGCCTCTGACAAGCAAGTCCAGCTCCTGGCCTTCACGTGTGGCACAAGTACTGTTTCTACTGACAGAAGGGGCAAAGGTGGGTTACTGGCACCTTAAAACCAGTCGCTTCGGGCAGGTCATCTCGGAGAAGGAAAATCCTGATTTCAAGCTCTGCCACCTTATGGCTATACCCACTCATGGGGAAAGCTTTGGCAGTAAACTCCGAGGAAAAGAGCGGAGCTGGAGGCCCCAAGGCAAGAGTTCAACGCTGACTGGCAGCTCTTGCGACACCACTGCTGCCAAACTTTTATCATTTTCTGCTGTTCCTTTTGATTCGGCTACACGGGTTGACAGCTCGTTTTACTTAGTACTGCCCCGGTTTACGTATCCAACGCAGACAGCAAGGACGCGACATCAAAGGCCGACCCTGAGCCACAGAGGGACCCGGCCGTTAGCCGTTCGCTGAGCCGCACTCACCGTCTATGCGCTGCTGCATCCTGCGATGGTCGTAATAGGCCAGACCCAAAATTACAAAAATGACCAGCAGCAGGAGAATGAAGCCAAACACCCACTTCGACATTCGAGGGAAGAAGCTATCTGCAGGGAGTAAAGGACAGCATCAAGAACTCTCACTCCCCTCCCTCCTCACTCAGCTTTGGTCAACCACATTTTCTCAGAACCAGAACCAGGTTGAATATCACCGGCATATGTCATCAAATAGGTTTTGAACAGCAGTACATTGTGATACCAAATAATATAAATAAGTATATATAAAAATAAATTAAATTAAAGTGGAAATAGGGAGGGAGAAAATAGTGAGGCAGTGTTCACGGGTTCAATGTCCATTCAGAAATCGGATGGCAGAGGGGAAGGAGCTGTTCCTGAATCGCTGAGTGTGTGCCTTCAGGCTTCTGTAGCCCCTCCCTGATGGAAACTGTGAGTAGGGGGCAAGACCTGGGTGAGGATCCTTAATGACGGGTGCCACATTTTGAGGCATCAGCTTTTGAAAGTTTTCTCGATGTTGGGGAGGCCAGTGCCCATGATGGACGCGGCTGAGTTTACAACTTTTGGCAACTTTTTCCGATCTTGTGCAGTGACCCCCCCCCCCCAATAGCAGGCGGCGATACAGCCAGTTAGAATGCTCTCCACAGCACATAGAACCATAGAAACTACAGCACAGAAACAGGCCTTTTGGCCCTTCTTGGCTGTGCCGAACCATTTTCTGCCTAGTCCCACTGACCTGCACACGGACCATATCCCTCCATACACCTCCCATCCATGTATCTGTCCCAATTTATTCTTAAATGTTAAAAAAGAACCCGCATTTACCACCTCGTCTGGCAGCTCATTCCATACTCCCACCACTCTCTGTGTGAAGAAGCCCCCCCTAATGTTCCCTTTAAACTTTTTCCCCCTCACCCTTAACCCATGTCCTCTGGTTTTTTTTCTCCCCTTGCCTCAGTGGAAAAAGCCTGCTTGCATTCACTCTATCAATACCCATCATAATTTTATATACCTCTATCAAATCACATCTGTAAAAGTTTGGGAGCTTCTTTGGTGACATCCCAAGTCTCCTCAAACTCCTAATGAACTACAGCTGCTGTTGTGCCTTATTTGTAATTACATCAATGTGTTGGGCCCAGGAGAGATCCTCAGAGATGTTGACACCCAGGAACTTGAAACCACTCACCCTTTCCACTGCCGACCCCTCAATGAGGACTGGTGTGTGTTCCCTTAACTTACCCTTCCAGAAGTCCACAATCAATTCCTTGGTCTTACTGACAAGGTTGTTGCAACGACACCTCTCAACCAGCTGAACTATCTTGCTCCTGAAAGCCTCCTCCCACTGCTGCCCAAGCACTTTTCACTCCTCACCTCATAACCGCACCCCCAGTCCCTCCAACCCAACCATGACCCTAACTCAATCTCCCATCCATCGAGCCTCCCTGAACCCACTGCTCTCATCAAAGGCTTTCCCTGGGAAAGGTTTCACTGCTAACAGAACGGTCTTTCTGTAGAAGCAGTGTTTGGGTTATGGTTAGAGATAACGGTGCTTTGGAATGTGAACCGTCCAATGAAGGGGGTGGACTTTTCCGTGTTGTGTGCCCGACACCGGGGTGAGCTGGGTCTTTTGTTCGGCGGGAGATGCAGGGAGAAGAAGCCGGAGAGAAGGGGTCGTAGGACTTGACCCAGAGCGGGGTCATGATGCGATGAAGCTCGGGAGATTGAAGGAAGATCGGCGAAGGGGAAACCATGAGCTCCATCTTGTGCACGTTAGACTGTTTCATAAAATGGGCCCTTTATTAACCCTTTAGTCAAATTAAGCATTATAAAGCTAAATTTTTTAATTGTATGCCTTGTGCTGTCCGTTATTTCGTGGTATTTATTTGTAGCAGGGTAACGAATCACGCAGCAACCACACAAATGGGGTTTTGGGGTGGGCTCGCGCATCAATCTGCCACGTTTGGCAGGACTGGAGAGACTTACACAGCCGATGGAACCAGAACTTCACCTGCTTCTCACCGCTGCCCCCCATCCTGCTCACTGCAACAACATCAACCTCCAGGAATGGAAAAGTCAACAGAAAATGGTGGAAACAAGCCATTCCAACACAAGGAAAACCCTCCCTACCACTGAGCACATCGACAAGGCGAGCTGCCACGGGAAAGCAGCATCCACCACCCAGGCAATGCTCTCTCCTCACTACCACCATCCAGCAGGAGGTACAGGAGCCTTGGGTCCCACTGCAGTCGGTTCAAAGTTCAAAGTAAATTTATTATTAAAGTATGTATGTGTCATCATATGATACCCTGAGTTTCATTTTCTTGCAGGCATTCACAGTAAAACAAACACTGACAAAGACCAACAAACAACCAAAGGGCAAAACAAGACAAATAATTTACTACTGAGGACACGAGTTGTAGAGGCCACGAAAGTAAGCCTGTAGGTTGTAAACACACACAAAATGCTGGACGAACTCAGCAGGCCAGGCAGCATCTACGGGAAAATAGCACAGTCAACGTTTCAGGCTGAGACCCTTCGGCAGGACTGGAGAAAAATTGCTGAGGAGTAGATTTAAAAGGTGGGGGAGAGGGGACTGAAAAACACAGGGTGAAACCTGGAGGAAGAGGGATGAAGTAAAGAGCTGGGAAGTTGATCGGTGAAAGAGATACAGGGCTGGAGAAGGAGGAGTCTGATCGGAGAGGACAGAAGGCCACGGAAGAAAGAAAAGGGAGGAGCACCAGAGGGAGGCGATGGGCGGGCAAGGAGATAAGGTGAGAGAGGGAAGTGGGGGGGGGAAGATGCGGAGATGGAGAAGGAAAGCATTAACGGAAGTTAGAGAAGTCAATGTTCATGCCATCAGGTTGGAGGCTACCCAGATAAAATATAAGGCATTGTTCCTCCAACCTGTGTGGCCTCATCATGACAGTGGAGGAGGCCATGGATAGACATATCTTAATGGGAATGGGAAGCGGAATTAAAATGGAGATCCCACTTTTTCTGGACGGAGAGTAGGAGCCTGGCAAAGCAGTCTCCCAATCCATGTCAGGCCTCACCGAAATACAGGAGGCCACACCGGGAGCACGAGACATGGTATATGACCCCAACAGACTCACAGGTGAAGTGTCGGCTCACCTGGAAGGACTGCCTGGGGCCCTGAATGGAGGTGTAGGGGCAGGTGTAGCACTTGCTCAGTTTGCAAAGATAAGTGAGAGATCAGTGGGGAGGGACAAATGGACAAGGGAGGCGTGTAGGGAGTGATCCCTGCACCCTGTGGAAAGCAGAAAGTGGGGGGGGGGGGCAGGGAAAGATGTGCTTGGTGGTGGGATCCTGTTGGAGGTGGCGGAAATTTCGGACAATTTATGTGCTGGACGTGGAGGCAGGTGGGGTGGTAGGTGTGGACAAGAGGAACCCTATCCCTGGTAGGATGGCAGCAGGATGGGTTAAAGGCAGACTTGTGTGAGATGGAAGAGATGCGGCTGAGGGCAGCGTTGATGATGCAGGAAGGGAAGCAGCTTTCTTTGGAAAAGGAGGGCACCTCCTTCATTCTGGCGTGAAAAGCCTCATGCTGAGAGCAATGTGGCGGAGATGGAGGAATTGAGAGAAGGGGATGGGGTAACGGGGTGGGAAGAGGATGTGAAATCAGTTCAGAGTTGAACTGAGTGAAGTTGTCCATACCAGTTCAGGAGCCTGATGGTTGAAGGTTAATAGCCGTTCAGGTCCATGACCAACAGGAACAACCATCAGGCTCTTGAATCAACATGGATTACTTCACTCACCTCAACACTGAACCCATTCCACAACCTATGGACTCACTTTCAAGGACTCTTTACACGCTCTCAGTATTATTTATTTATATTATTTTGCGTTCATGAAGGCTACTAAGGAAGCTGGACAACCACACCAGCCACAGGGTTGCCATGAGTCGGCGACAACTTGTCGGCACTCAACAACAAAGGTTGTCGCAGCCAGGGGTAGGAATGTGGATAAGCTCCCACCACCCATCAAATCATCTACCGAATGGCAAGAGCTTCTCAAAGAGCCTCTGACAACCAAGTCCAGCCCCTGCCCTTCACGTGTGGAGTAGCTACGAAGCCCAACAGAAACACTCCTACTGACAGGAGAAAGGTGCCTTCAAAACAGCTGCTTCGGGCAGACGGGGCTCCTCAGCCAAGGCTGGCAGCTCATTGAGAAGGAAAACTCTGATCTCAAACCTCCGCCGCCTTGTGGCTAGCCTCACTCATGGGGAAGGCACAAGAGTAAACCCAGAGGGTAAATCGGGAACTGGCGACCCCGAGTCAGTCCTACACTGAGCTCAACGCCGACTAGCAACTCCTGCGTGTGACACCGCTGGTATCGAACCTCATCGGTCTCTGTTGTTTCTCCGGATTCATCCACGGTGTGGAGAGAGGGAGCCTGCCGCGTGGGCAATAGGTGCTCTCCATAGGAAAAGTGTGAGGTGGTACACTTTGGAAGGACAAACTCCAAGGCAGAGTACAAAGTAAATGGCAGGATACTTGGTAGTGTGGAGGAGCAGAGGGATCTGGGGGTACATGTCCACAGATCCCTGAAAGTTGCCTCACAGGTGGATAGGGTAGTTAAGAAAGCTTATGGGGTGTTAGCTTTCATAAGTCGAGGGATAGAGTTTAAGAGTCGCGATGTAATGATGCAGCTCTATAAAACTCTGGTTAGGCCACACTTGGAGTACTGTGTCCAGTTCTGGTCACCTCACTATAGGAAGGATGTGGAAGCATTGGAAAGGGTACAGAGGAGATTTACCAGGATGCTGCCTGGTTTAGAGAGTATGCATTATGATCAGAGATTAAGGGAGCTAGGGCTTTACTCTTTGGAGAGAAGGAGGATGACAGGAGACATGATAGAGGTGTACATGATATTAAGAGGAATAGATAGAGTGGATAGCCAGCGCCTCTTCCCCAGGGCACCACTGCTCAATACAAGAGCAAATTGCTTTAAGGTAAGGGGTGGGAAGTTCAAGGGGGATATTAGAGGAAGGTTTTTTACTCAGAGAGTAGTTGGTGCGTGGAATGCACTACCTGAGTCAGTGGTGGGGGCAGATACACTCGTGAAGTTTAAGAGACTACTAGACAGGTATATGGAGGAATTTAAGGTGAGGGGGGTTATGTGGGAGGCAGGGTTTAGGGGTCGGCACAACATTGTGGGCTGAAGGGCCTGCAATGTGCTGTACTATTCTATGTCTATGTTCTATATCACACTGCTGTGGCTTGTGTATCACGTGGACAAATTGGACCACAACAACATGGTCGGTCCCAACCAAAGGAAGGCCTCTGTTCTGTTGTCATTTTCAATTTGCAGTGTCTTCTCTTGCACATCAGCATTTGTCAGTCTTTGTTTCAGTTCAGTTGATCCAAATAGATGTTAAAATTTTATTGTATTTATTTATTTTCCTGTAAATGCCTGCAAGACAATGAATCTCAAGATAGTATATGCTACTGTGTATATACTTTGATAATAAATTCTACTTTGAACTTCACAGCATTTCTGCTAGGTTGCCCGCCTCTCCACACACCCAGTGTCCGTGCCCTCTTAGGAGCCTTTATTCAAGAGAAGATGTTACCCCACTTAGCGGACCGACCTCACCTCACTTTGCAGCTTCTGTGACCGCGTCATTCAACCCTTTCCCCATCCCCTGTGTGGTTTGTTAGAAATGACGAACCTGAGATCAGTATCCTGGCCTGCTTAAAGTCAGCCACAGCCGTGTTGGTAATCTGGCAGGAGTACGTGTTCACGTCGCCCTGGGAGACCTCGATGGTGCTGCAGACGCTGTACAAGCCCCGGGAATCCACCCGGTATGTAGTTTCCGGCTTCACCGCCACACCGACACCACTCCCGCCCACCCACTGGACCAGCGGCTCTGGGAACCACTTCTCCGATGTGCAGCTGAGGCTGATGCCACCTGTGGAGTGGCTGTTAATCTCGATCTGAGGTTGAATCCCAGTGGCTGTGGAGAAAAAAAAGCAATGTTACATGTGAGAGGAGACAATGCTGCACCCTTCAATCAGAGCAGGATTGCTCTGAACTTTCAAACACAGCACAGTACAGGCCCTTCGGCCTACAATGTTGTACTAACCCTTCAACCTACACCAAGATAAATCTAACCCTTCCCTCCCACAAAACCCTCCATTTTTCCATCATCCATCTAACAGTGTCTCAAAGGTTCCTAATGTATCTGCCTCTACCAACCCCCCTTGGCAGGGCATTCCACACATCTGTCACTCTGTGTAAAAATCCTGCCTCTGACATCTCCCCCTATTGCTTCCTTAAAATTATGCCCCAGCATACTAGCCATTTCTGCCCTGGGAAAAGTCTCTGGCTGCCGACTCTATCTGTGCATCTCATCATCTTGTACACCTCTATCAAGTCACCCCTCATCTTCCTTCGCTCCAAAGAGAAAAGCCCCAGCTCACTCAACCTGTCGTCATAACACACACTCACTATCCCAGCCAGCATCCTGGTAAATCTCTTCTGCACCCTCTCTAAAGCTAACACGTCTTCCCCATAATGAGGTGACCAGAACTGAACACACTGACATGCACCTGCAGGCTCAACCTACATTGAGCAAGCTTGCCTGGAGGCACTGGGGGCGGGGGTCGAGGTTTAGGGTAATGCTCGTCAGAGGACGGCAGTAACACGGGCTCTTTAACACAGCAGCTGATATCGTCTTCAGCTTTGGTTGCATTAGAGAGGGCAGCGTGTTCAACTTGATAGACATATACAAGATGATAAGAAACCAACACCCCTTTAACATTGTCATTGCTGGGGGAGGTAGTAATGCTGGGACCCCAGTTGTTTACAATATATATTAATGACTTGGATGAGGGAATTAAATGCAGCATCTCCAAGTTTGCGGATGACACTAAGCTGGGTGGCAGTGTTAGCTGTGAGGAGGATGCTAAGAGGATGCAGAGTGACTTGGATAGGTTGGGTGAGTGGGCAAATTCATGGTAGATGCAATTTAATGTGGATAAATAAGAGGTTATCCACTTTGGTGGCAAAAACAGGAAAACAGATTATTATCTGAATGGTGGCCGATTAGGAAAAGGGGAGGTGCAACGAGACCTGGGTGTCATTATACACCAGTCATTGAAAGTGGGCATGCAGGTACAGCAGGCGGTGAAAAAGGCGAATGGTATGCTGGCATTTATAGCGAGAGGATTCGAGTACAGGAGCAGGGAGGTACTACTGCAGTTGTACAAGGCCTTGGTGAGACCACACCTGGAGTATTGTGTGCAGTTTTGGTCCCCTAATCTGAGGAAAGACATTCTTGCCATAGAGGGAGTACAAAGAAGGTTCGCCAGATTGATTCCTGGGATGGCAGGACTTTGATATGAAGAAAGACTGGATGAACTGGGCTTGTACTCGTTGGAATTTAGAAGATTGAGGGGGGATCTGATTGAAACGTATAAAATCCTAAAGGGATTGGACAGGCTAGATGCAGGAAGATTGTTCCCGATGTTGGGGAAGTCCAGAATGAGGGGTCACAGTTTAAGGATAAAGGGGAAGCCTTTTAGGACCGAGATGGGGAAAAACTTCTTCACACAGAGAGTGGTGAATCTGTGGAATTCTCTGCCACAGGAAACAGTTGAGGCCAGTTCATTGGCTATATTTAAGAGGGAGTTAGATATGGCCGTTGTGGCTAAAGGGATCAGTGGGTATGGAGGGAAGGCAGGTACAGGGTTCTGAGTTGGATGATCAGCCATGATCACACTGAATGGCGGTGCAGGCTCGAAGGGCCGAATGGCCTACTCCTGCACCTATTTTCTATGTTTCTAATGGTGACCTATTAAACACTCTCAATGCTGTGCATCTCTGACAATCAAGTTCAGCTCCCAGCCTTCACATGCAGCTTACCTACGGAGCTTGGTGGAACCGTTTCTACCAGCAGGAGAAGGGGCAAAGGTGGGTTACTGGAGCCTTAAGGCTAGTCGTTTTGAGCAGATGGGGCTTGCCAGCCACGGCTGGTAGCTCATCTAGAAGGGAAGAACTCTAACCTCAAACCTTCACTGCCTTGTGGCTATACTCACTCACTGGGGAGGTCAAATTTGAAGACAGAATGGTTTAGAGAACTTGGCCTTTTCTCCTTGGAGTGACGGAGGATGAGAGGTGACCTGATAGAGGTGTACAAGATGATGAGACGCATTGATTGCGTGGATGGTCAGAGGCTTTTTCCCCCCAGGGCTGAAATGGCTAACACGAGGGGGCACAGATTTAAGGTGCTTGGAAGTAGGTGAGTTTTTCTACACAGAGTGGTGGCTGCGTGGAATGCACTGCCAGTGATAGTGGTAGAGGTGGATACAATAAGGTCTTTTAAGAAACTCTTAGATAGGTGCATGGAGCTTAGAAAAATATAGAGCTGCGCAGTAGGGAAATTCTAGGCAATTTCTGGAGGAGGTTACATGGTCGCACAGCATTGTAGCCTGTAATGTGCTGTAGGTTTCTGTGTTATTCTGGTAATGGTTTCCTTCTCCATCTCCACACCTTTCCCCATCCCCCTTTCCCTCTCTCACTTTATCTCCTTGGTCGCCCATCGCCTCCGTCTGGCGCTCCTCCCCCTTTTCCGATAGTCGGGGCCTCAACATACGATGTACGAGCAGAATTAGGCCATTCAGCCCATCAAGTCTGCACTGCCAGTTCATCATGGCTGATCCATTTTTCCCCTCAGCCCCAATCTCCTGCCTTCCCCTTGTATCCTTTCATGCCCTGACCAATCAAAAGGATACACATTGTATCCAAAGGACAGGCAGGTTGCAGAGGGGATGGCGCGGCTCAGTTGGTAAAGAAAGGAAATCAAAGCCTGAGAATGAGGTGACATAAGATCAAAAGATGTAGGTTTGTGGGTAGAGTTAAGGAACGGCAAGGATAAAAAAATCCTGACGGTAGTTATATACGTAGCTGCAAACATCAGCCAGTTACGAGCTACAAATGACAACGGGAGATAGAAAAGCGATGTAACGAGGGCAATGCTGCGATAAACATAGAAACATAGAAAATAGGTGCAGGAGTAGGCCACTCGGCCCTTCGAGCCTGCACCGCCATTCAGTATGATCATGGCTGATCATCCAACTCAGAACCCCGCCCCAGCCTTCCCTCCATACCCCCTGATCCCTTTAGCCACAAGGGCCATATCTAACTCCCTCTTAAATATAGCCAATGAACTGGCCTCAACTGTTTCCTGTGGCAGAGAATTCCACAGATTCACCACTCTCTGTGTGAAGAAGTTTTCCCTCATCTCGGTCCTAAAAGGCTTCCCCTTTATCCTCAAACTGTGACCCATCGTTCTGGACTTCCCCAACATCGGGAACAATCTTCCTGCATCTAGCTTGTCCAATCCCTTTAAGATTTTATACGTTTCAATCAGATCCCCCCTCAATCTTCTAAATTCCAACGAGTACAAGCCCAGTTCATCCAGTCTTTCTTCATATGAAAGTCCTGCCATCCCAGGAATCAATCTGGTGAACCTTCTTTGTACTCCCTCTATGGCAAGGATGTCTTTCCTCAGATTAGGGGACCAAAACTGCACACAATACTCCAGGTGTGGTCTCACCAAGGCCTTGTACAACTGCAGTAGTACCTCCCTGCTCCTGTACTCGATAATCAACGTGCAGGTAGGTTGGGAAAATCCGGTTGGTGTTGGATCCCAAGTGAGGGAGTTTGTGGAATGCCGGTGAGATGGCTTATCAGAGCAGCTCGCGATTGAGCCCAGTCACAAACAAGAGAAGATCTGCAGATGCTGGAAATCCAAGCCACACACACAAAATGCTGGAGGAACTCAGCAGGCCAGACAGCGTCTGTGGAAAAGCTGAGCCCGCTGGGAGAACAGCAATTCTGCACTGGGTGTTGTGTAATGACCCAGATTTGATTAGGAACCTGATGATTAAGAAACCCTAAGGAGACAGTGATCATAATCCGATAGAATTCACCCTGAAATTTAAGGGGAAGCTAAGTTCAGATGTATTACCGTGGAGTAAAGGGAATAACAAAGGCACAAGAGGAGCTGCCAGTTGATTGGAAGGGGACGCTATCAGAGATGACAGCAGAACAGCACTGCTGGGAATTTCTGGGGCAATTCGGAAGGCACAAGATAGACACATCCCACAGATTAAGAAGTATTCTAAAGGGAGGATGTGGAACCGCGATTGACAAGGGAAGTCAAAGACAGCATAAAAGCAAAAGAGAGGGCAAATAATACAACAAAAATAAATATCCACAGAATAAAGATAAAATTCGAAGGAAAGCTATCCATTAATGTAAATGAGGATGGGTTTTTTGAGCCATATAAAGAGTAAAAGAGAGACGAGAGTGTATATCAGACCGCTGGAAAATGACGCAGGAGAGGAAGTAATGGGGGACAAAAAAAAAAAAAATCGAACTAATTTGTGCCAGTCCTCACTGTAGGTGAGACTAGCAGAACGTCAGAAATGCGAGACTGTCAGGAGATAAAAGCGGGTGTTGTTGCTATCACAAAGGAGAAGGTGCTTAGAAAGCTGAAAGGTCTGAAGGTAGAAGGTAGATGGACTACAGCCCAGGGTTCTAGAAGAGGTAGCTGAAAAGACCTTAGGGGCATCAGTAATGAGCTTTCAAAAACCACTAGGTTCTGGAATTGTTCCTGAGGACGGGAAAATTGCAAATGCCAATCCACTCTTTGAGAAGAGAGAGGTGGAAGAAAGGAAATTATAGGCCAGTTAGTCTGATCTCAGTGTTGGAGTCCATTATTAAGGATGAGGTCTCAGGGTACTTGGAGGCACATGATAAAATAGGCCGTAGTCAGTATGGTCTCCTCAAAGGGGGATCTTGCCTGACAAATCTGTTTAAACTCCGAGGTAAAGACAGTGAGTGGATGTTGTTTATTTGGACTTTCAGAAGCCGCACATGAGGCTGCTAAACAAAACAGAATTACAGGAAAGATAGTCCCATGGAAGGAAAGTAACGGACTGGCAGAAGGCAGAGTGGGAATAAAAGCAGCTTTTTCTGGCCGGCTGCTGGTGACTACTGGTGCTCCACAGGGGTGGGCATTGTACGGAAGTTATTTAAATGAAGAAATTGATGGCTTTGGGGTCAAGTCTGTGGACAATATGAAGATAGATGGAAGAGCAGAGAGTGTTGAGGAAGCAGGATGTCTGCAAAGGCACTTGGACAGATTGAGGGAATGGGTAAAGAAGTGGCAGATGGAATATAGCACAGGGAAGTGTATGGCCGTGACCTTTGGCAGAAAGAATAAGGACGTAGATTACTTTCAATAAGGGGGAGAAAGTTCAAAAACCAGAGGTGCAAAGGGACTAAGGACTCCTCGTGTAGAATTCCCTAAAGGTTAACTTACAGACTGAGTCAGCGGTAAGGAAGGCAAATGTAACGTTAGCATTCATTTCGAGAGGATTAGAATATAAAAGCAAGGATGTAATGCTGAGGCTTTATAAGGCACCGGTGAGACCTGAACTTGGGAGTATTATGAGCAGTTGTGGGCCCTTATCAAAGATGTGCTGGCACTGGAGAGGGTCCTGAGGAGGTGCACAAGAATTATCTCAGGAATGAAAGGGTTAACATATGAGGAGAGTTTGATGGCTCTGGGCCTGTACTGGCTGGAATTTAGAATGACGAGTTTCTCACCGAAATCTATTGAATATTGAAAGGCCTAGATATAGAGCAGATGTGGAGAGGATGTTTCCTACAGGGGAGTCTCAGACCAGAGGGCACAGATAGAGTGGACGTGGAGAGGATGTTTCCTATAGTGCGGGAGTCTTGGACCAGAGGACACAGATAGAGTGGATGTGGAGAGGATGTTTCCTATAGTGGGGGAGTCTAGGACCAAAAGGCACAGATAGTGTGGATGTGGAGAGGATGTTTCCTATAGTGGGGGAGTCTTGGACCAGAGGGCACAGATAGAGTGGATGTGGAGAGGATGTTTCCTGTAGTGGGGGAGTCTAGGACCAGAGGGCACAGATAGAGTGGATGTGGAGAGGATGTTTCCTGTAGGGGAGCCTCGGACCAGAGGACACAGATAGAGTGGATGTGGAGAGGATGTTTCCTGTAGGGGAGCCTTGGACCAGGGGGCACAGCCTCAGATTTGAGAGATATCCATTTAGAACAAAGGTGAGGAAAAATTTCTTTAGCCAGAGGGTGGTGAATCTGTGGAATTCACTAACACAAACGGTTATGGAGGCAAAGTCGTTGGGTATATTTAAGGCGGAGGTTATTAGCTTCTTGATTAATCAGGGCGTTAGTGGTTACAGGGAGAGGGCAGGAAAACGGGGATGAGAGGGACGATAGTTCAGCCATGATGGAATGTCAGAATAGACTCGATGGGCCGAGTAATCTCACTCTGCTCCTGTGTCTTATTGTCTACCTTCTGAGGAAGCTGAAGACAGCTGGACTATGCACGTCTTACTCGCGTCACTCTGTAGTCGCGCAGTAGAGAGCATCCTGATGAGCTGCATCACTGCTCGGAACGGAACCTGCACTGTGGCAGACAGGGAGGCTCTATAACAGGTAGTCAAAACTGCCCAACGCCTCACCAGCACCAGCCTACCCACCTTCAAGGACATAGATACATAGAAAGGCCGGCATCGTCATGAAGGATCCCACCACCCTGCTCGAGGACTGTTTGTCCCACTCCCATGAAATCACGTATTTCTATTTCCTGTGTGTGTTTTATCGTGTTCTTTATCTTACTGTGTTTTGTTAGTGCTTCATCAGAGGGGGAGTGACAATCCTTTACAGTTAATGACATTAAACAATCTTTCTAAACCTATGTCTGTTACACAACCACAAGTGGAGGAACAGCTGCTGGAGAGACAAGGCCTGAACACCCACCTGCTACTGCCAAGCTCATCCTGATCTCGTTCTGGTTGCTCTTGGTTGCCACAAAACACTTGTACTGCCCCTGGTCAGACACCCGCACGTTCATCAGCTTGAGGGAAAGGTTGCCCTTGCTGATCTGGTCGTGGAACAGCTGGGTCCTGCCCTGGTAGGCCGCAGCCTGCGTGGTTAATTCATCCAAGCCCCCCTTGTACGTGTGAATGGGGGACGTGTAGGACAGGTCCACGTTGATCCATCGCAACTCCATGTTGGGCAGGAAGTTGCCTGGCACGAGCTGGCAGTCCAGCACCACGTCCTTCCCGACGATGGCCAGGATAGGCTTGGCTGGAGCCGTGACCACAAATTCCTGTGCCACACCTGGACAAACATGGAGGAGAGAGGAAGAGTCAGATCTACAACTTAAGAAAACACGAGGCTAAGTTCCAAAGCTCAGCAGGTCCGGGATGAGCTGCAAGTGGGTGGGAGGGTGACCTTGGCCCGGAGGTGGCCTGTCTGTGTGTGAGGGATGGGAAAGTGGGTGGGAGGGTGACCTTGGCCCGGAGGTGGCCTGTCTGTGTGTGAGGGATGGGAAAGTGGGTGGGAGGGTGACCTTGGCCCGGAGGTGGCCTGTCTGTGTGTGAGGGATGGGAAAGTGGGTGGGAGGGTGACCTTGGCCCGGAGGTGGCCTGTCTGTGTGTGAGGGATGGGAAAGTGGGTGGGAGGGTGACCTTGGCCCGGAGGTGGCCTGTCTGTGTGTGAGGGATGGGAAAGTGGGTGGGAGGGTGACCTTGGCCCGGAGGTGGCCTGTCTGTGTGTGAGGGATGGGAAAGTGGGTGGGAGGGTGACCTTGGCCCAGAGGGCAGCCTGTTGACATGGCTAGAGTGGCTTCAGCTGAACATGGTGGGGATGTTGTGCTGGGGCCGAAATGCGAGGTGACACATGTGGGCTGCCTCCAGCGCGTACTCGGAAGTTTGTTGGTTGTTAGCAGACATGAGGTATTTCACTGTAGGTTTCAATGTAGATGGACGAATGTGAATGTGAACACGCCAAGCACAACTGAGAG
Source organism: Mobula birostris (assembly GCF_030028105.1). NCBI lineage: Eukaryota > Metazoa > Chordata > Chondrichthyes > Myliobatiformes > Myliobatidae > Mobula > Mobula birostris. The sequence continues at coordinate 204,972,070 of NC_092374.1, forward strand.
GAGTATGAGGGAACAAGCAAGCCAATGGGGGGTGGGGGGGGGGAAGACGGGGGTAGTGGGATTGAGAACAGAGGGGAGAAGGCCAACTGAGAAAGGGGGGGGAGGGAGGCGGGGGGGAGAGAGAGGCGGGGGGATTCTCACCCGCTGGAATGGAATTAATCCCGAGGAGGATCAGAATTAGCAGCCAGGCCTCCATCACTCACGGAATGTCGGAATGCCGTTCTGGGAAAAGGAAAGTTGATACAATTATCGACACACTCCGAATGGGAGGCCCTTGGACATGACTCCATGCTGACTTCACACATTGAAACCGCAATAGTCCATCAATTCCTCCCCTTTCCCATAGCCCATTAAGATAATAAAACATAGAAGAATTAGGCCATGTGGCTCATTAAGTCTGCCCACAGCTGATATATTATTCCTCTCAACCCCATTCTCCTGCCTTCTCAGGGCTGTGTTCTAAGCCCCCTCCTTTACTCTCCATATTCCCATGACTGTGTTGCCACCCAGCACTCCAATCTGCTAATTCAATTTGCTGACAACACTACATTTATTGGTCTAATCTCAAATAGTAATGAGGCAACCTACAGAGAGGAAGTCATCACCCTGACACAGTGGTGTCAAGAGAACAACCTCTCCCTCAATGTCGCTAAAAACAAAGGAGCTGGTTGTGGATTACAGGAGGAGTGGAGACAGGTTAACCCCTACTGACATCAATGGATCTGGGGTTGAGAGGGTGAACAGCTTTAAATTCCTCAGCATAAACATCGCTGAGGATCTCACGTGGTCTGTACACACCAGCTGTGTAGTGAAAAAGGCACAACAGCTCTTTTTCCACCTCAGGTGGTTGAAGAAGTTTGGTGTGGGCCCCCAACTTCTAAGAACTTTCTACAGGGCACATTTGAGAGCATCCTGACTGGCTGCATCACTGCCTGGTATGGGAGCTGTACTTCCCCCAATCGCAGTACTCTGCAGAGAGTGGTGCGGACAGCCCAGCGTATGCATAGGTGTGAACTTCCCACTATTCAGGACATTTACAAAGACAGGTGTGTAAAAAGGGCCCGAAGGATCATTGGGGACCCGAGTCACCCCAACCACAAACTGTTCCAGCTGCTACCATCCGGGAAACGGTACCACAGTATAAAAGCCAGGACCAGAATCAGGTTCATTGTCACTGGCATGGGACATGAAATTTGTTAACTTAGCAGCAGCAGTTCAATGAATGCATAATCTAGCAGAGGGAAAAAATAATAACATTTAAAAAATAATAATAAACAAGTAAATCAATCACATATATTGAATAGATCTTAAAAACGTGCAAAAACAGAAATACTGTATATTAAAAAAAAAGTGAGGTAGTGTCCAAAGCTTCACAGTCCATTCAGGAATCGGATGGCAGAGGGGAAGAAGCTGTTCCTGAATCACTGAGTGTGTGCCTTCAGGCTTCTGTACCTCCTACCTGATGGTAACAGTGAGAAAAGGGCATGCCCTGGGTGCTGGAGGTCTTTAATAATGGACGTTGTTTTTCTGAGACACTGCTCCCTAAAGATGTTCTGGATGCTTTGTAGGCTAGTGCCCATGATAGAGCTGACTAGATTTACAACCCTCTGCAGCTTCTTTCGGTCCTGTGCAGTAGCCCCTGCATACCAGACGGTGATGCAGCCTGTCAGAATGCTCTCCACAGTACATCTATAGAAGTTTTTGAGTGTATTTGTTGACATGCCAAATCTCTTCAAACTCCTAATGAAGTATAGCTGCTGTCTTGCCTTCTTTATGACTACATTGATATGTTGGAACCAGCTTAGATCCTCAGAGATCTCGACACCCAGGAACTTGAAGCTGCTCACTCTCTCCACTTCTGATCCCTCTATGAGGATTGGTATGTGTTCCTTCATCACAGACACATACAAACACACATACACACAGACACACACACATGCATAGATGCGCAGACACACACATATACATACACGTACACACACACGTACACACACACACACACACACACACACATATAAACACATATACACACACACACATAAGACCATAAGACAAAGGAGCAGAAGTAGGCCATTCGGCCCATCGAGTCTGCTCCGCCATTTTATCATGAGCTGATCCATTCTCCTATTTAGTCCCACTCCCCCGCCTTCTCACCATAACCTTTGATGCCCTAGCTACTCAGATACCTATCAATCTCTGCCTTAAATACACCCAATGACTTGGCCTCCACTGCTGCCCGTGGCAACAAATTCCATAGATTCACCACCCTCTGACTAAAAAAATTTGTCCACATTTCTGTTCTGAATGGGCGCCCTTCAATCTTCAAGTCATGCCCTCTCGTACTAGACTCCCCTATCATGGGAAACAACTTTGCCACATCCACTCTGTCCATGCCTTTCAACATTCGAAATGTTTCTATGAGGTCTCCCCTCATTCTTCTAAACTCCAAGGAATACAGTCCAAGAGTGGACAAACGTTCCTCATATGTTAACCTATATGTTAACATACAGACATCCCACCTCTCCCGGAAGTTCCGGGAGTCTCCCACATATTAATAGTGGCTCCCTGATGCCTGCAGATTACATACAATATCACGGAAATCAATTTTTTTGAGAGCGAGAGAGCGCACAAGCGAGAGCGACCATGATAGAGCGAGAGCGTGCCATGGCAGAGTGTTCCAAAAAAAGAAAATATAAAACGTACTTCACCCCAGACTACACTGAAGTGTACCCCTGCCTAATTGGGGGGGGGGGTCAAAATAATGACAGTGTTGCTCGCTGCACTGTTTGCAACAGTGACTTTTCTATTAACCATGGTGGGTTAAGACTGTAAAAGACATGTTGAGGTGAGCTTAACAGGTGTCATTCGTTCATTAGCATAGCTAACGTTATTTAAACTAGCTGGCTAGCTGCTGAGGAGCTACTCTATTGCAGACATCCCACCTCTCCCGGAAGTCTCCCGCAAATTAATGGTGAAATGAGGTTTTGCAGGGTGGGATGTCTGCAGATACATTCACATACACACACACACGTATACACATATAATTATATAACTGTTATATTTTTGGGTGACTGTACGTTGCTATCTTAAACGCGCTGTACAGTATGTGCCCTGTGCCGTGTGTGAGCGCAGGTTCTGTCGTTCTGCACCTTGGACCCGGAGGAACCTGTTCGGCCATTTCATGTGTAAACTTGAACTTCAAATTTCAGGTTAACCTTTGTATTTCGGAGATCGGAGCGAGGGACAGACTGACCAGGATCTGAGCAGAACCAGTCACCCCACCCCACCCCACCCCACGTATCGAAGAGCCCGAACCGGCCGGGCCGGACTCCCGGTCTGAGCTGCCCGAATCCCGGACTGGTCCTGGTCCCGGGATAGAGAGGAGTGCCTTTCGCCGGCCGCAAACAGAAACCCGTCGGATACTCACCGAATGACGGCCAGGTAGCTGTCTAAGGCCTCACAAATCCACAGCCCGCCGCCATTTACTTTCACTTTGCGGCGCTCGCCCTATCGGAGCCGAAAGCGAGCGGAACGGGGCCTCCGGTGTCTGTCTGGTGGGTCCCGCAGGCACGGCTAATCCCGGGTAGTTTGATGTGGGTCCTCTCGGTCACCCCCTACCCTGTCCAACAGCACGGATATAGCCGGTTACCCTCCTCCTTCAACGGCGCCGCACCCGCCTTCGCGGCGATGTCACTCTACCCGGAAATCATTTGAGCCCAAGGCCGGCCGCTCCCTGAAACAGGGAACAGTTCGGAAACCCGAAACAGTGCCTTCGGCCCACAATGCGTGCTGAACCAGCAAACCCCCGCTCCGAATAATCCTCCCTACCTACACAACCGTCTTCTTCTTCTATTTCCGGCAGACCAGGCGTATTACAGCCCTCCGCAGGCTGTAAAATTAATTCTACAACTTCAAGGAACTCAAATTCTCGAATATAACCTAGTCTCAAGTATAAACTGAATAATAAACTCTTCAATCAGATGTTGATTCTCTTGGTGGCCAAACAAAGATTTAATAGAAAACCAAAATACATTTAAACCAGACAGCCTCTTGTCGATTACAACTCAGCAAAACATGCTGGACTGTCTCTGGACTACCACAGTCACATAATCCAGCAGGATGTTTTCCTATATCTTTCAATAATAGTTTAGCCCACAATGCCTCAACCTAAGTCTTGTAAATTTCACCATGTCTCTACGACTTAAAAGGTCTGTCTGTCTATATCTTGTTTTACGGCGGTTGGCATCCAGCTTAATGGTGCATTACCACCACCCTCTGCTCCAGAATGTGCACTAGACATCCATTCTAAATCCCTTCACCCAATCTCTCTTTCTCTCTCTCTCTCTCTCACACACACACAAACCTACACTTCACCCTCCCATCTTTGACCATCCTAGTATCCTATTTCTGTTTATTCGTCATATCCTATAAAAACCCCCTGTACCCCTTAAAAACGCTAAAAATACCCGGACTTGTGCTCTCTCACCCATGCCCAGCAACCCTTTTAATGTGAATTCCTGCATCCCCAACTCCCTTAATTTATTTCTCATCATCTCTCTCTGTATCCCATACTTCCTGCAACACAAAACTACATGTTCTACTGACTCCTCTTCCTGACATTCCTCACACAATCCTGTCTGGTGTTTCCCTATCATTTTCAATGTTTTGTTTAATGCACAATGACCCAGCCTTAACCTAGTCCACACAATTTCCTCTCTTCTGTTTCCATTACCTACCCTAGTAACTGCAACACTCTTTTGTATTTGATATAAATGCCTCCCTTTCCCCTCCCTGTCCCATCTTTCTTGCCACAGTCGGTTGACTTTTTCCCAGATTACACACTTAACCTCTGCTTTACTGATACTAATGTGCATTTCCACATTTTCTTTCTTTAATGCCCTCTTTGCCAACTCATCCACCCTCTCATTCCCCTTCACCCCTACATGTGCTGGAACCCATAGAAATTTTACCTGACCACCCTGATTTGCAATTCTTGTAACTAACTGAAGGACTTCATAAAGTACATCTTGCCGACTGTTTGTGTGAAAAGACCTTAAGCTTGCTAGAACTGAGGATGAATCTGAACATATCAATGCTTTGGCTTGTCTGGCTTTCTGCACCCATTGCAACGCAACCAACACTGCCAGCATCTTCACTGTAAACACCCCTAACTTATTAGATGTTCTTCTGCTGATTCCAATTTCTTTTGCTGGTATGACTTAAAAGGTAACAGTCTGAGACCTTTTTAACTAGTGGGTGACTAGAAAAATAATGCCTGTCCTTTAATTCATTTTTCCAATCCTCCTGCCACTTCTTCTCTATACCTTTTTTAATCCTACTTCTCAATTCTGCTCTGCCGAGGGGAACTCTAATTTCTACTTGCCTGCTCTGTAAGGAAGACTTTTCAATGCCGTCCACAGTTTCATTTCCCTCCACCCCAGCATGCCCAGGTATCCATGAAAATCTGACTGCACAACCCATCTTCCCTACTCTAAACAACACTAAGAGAATCTCAATAACTATGTCAGGATGCAAACACGAGGAAATCTGCAGATGCTGGAATTTCAAGCAACACACATAAAAGTTGCTGGTGAACGCAGCAGGCCAGGCAGCTTCTATAGGAAGAGGTACAGTCGATGTTTCAGGCCGAGACCCTTCATCAGGACTAACTGAAAGAAGCGCTAGTAAGAGATTTGAAAGTGGGACCCCCTCCCCTGTCTTCTCCTATCATTTCGGATCTCCCCCTCCCCCTCCCACTTTCAAATCCCTTTCTAGCGCTTTTTTCAGTTAGCCCTGACGAAGGGTCCCGGCCTGAAACATCGACTGTACCTCTTCCTATAGATGCTGCCTGGCCTGCTGCGTTCACCAGCAATTTATATGTGTGTAACTATGTCAGGATGATCTTTTGATTTATTCCCTTTTATAGACTCTAAGGCAGCAGCAGAATCTGAACAGATGATAACCCTACATGGTCGAGAGTCTTCTATCCACCATAAGGCCCAGAGGATTGCTAATAATTCTGTTGCAAAGACAGAAACACCATCTGAAACCTGGTGACCAATCTTAACTCCAAGTTGAGACACATACATCCCAAATCCTGCCCTACTGCTCTCTGGGTCTACTGAGCCATCAGTAAAAATCTTCAGATAAGATCCCTATTTATTATTTAAATATTCATTTGTGATCAACGCTGATGAATTTCCTCTGCTTCCTTGAAGCTGAAAAAGGAGGAATAGGTCTCCTTCTGGTTCTGGCAAAAGCCAAAAAGGAATGGATGGCAAGCAAATTTGGTCAACTATGTAAACACAAAATAATCTGCAGATGCTGTTGTCAAAGGAACACTCACAATGTGCTGGAGGAACTCAGCAGGTCAGTTAGCATCAGTTGAAAAGATTAGTCGACGTTTCGGGCTGAAACCCTTCGTCAGGACTGAAGGAAGAACTTTGGGGAGTGTTTGAAGAATGCTGGTAGTTGAAAAAAACAGTAATTTTAAAGACAAAGGGGTGGGGGAGGGGAAGCAGGGAGGTGATTGGCAGGAGAACAATGCGCAGTAGTAGAAGGAGGCAGAACTATGAGGGAGGTGATGTGATGGCAACTATGTCTTCCACAGTCAGTTTCGATTCCACAGCCCAGTTATTAACCAAATCTAAAAATGGATATCTTTTAATTTTACTTTGGCATTCCGACTTCCCCTGCAAGGATTTTGGCAGACAGTTGTGATTGAATCCATTTAGTTTTGCCCAATACTGCAGGCCCAACAGAATTCGTCTTAAATGTAGAGGCACTTCTCCCATCTCCACACACAACGCCGGGACTGATGTTGCTCTAAAAGCTCCACAACAGAGTCTAAGTGCTTTGGACTGCACAGTGTCTAGTTTTCCAAGCACTGCCGTAGCAGTGGAACCATAAGCAATGCAACCATAAGCAATGCAACCATAATCAATAACTGATCTACTCATAGCTAGACATATTGTATATAGTTTCCCGCCCTGCTCCCCAGTCACATCCAGTATATATTTGGACTTAGAAGCAGAAATCATGAAACCCCATTTATTAGCACAGTTTTCAACTGATCTTAAAGCCTTTTGTACCTGCCTTAATATATATTTGACGTTTCTTCCTCTTTTCCAGATTGCACCATCGTCTGCAAACAACGATTTGCCAAATCCTGTCCCTACCTGATCAGATATTATTTATCATGGCATTAAAAAGAACTGGACTAATGACACTTCCTTGAGGGGTACCATTACCTATTTTAACTGACTTAGAACTTGTTCCGCCTATTAGTCATAGTCATAGTCATACTTCATTGATCCCGGGGGAAATTGGTTTTCGTTACAGTTGCACCATAAGTAATAAATAGTAATAGAACCATAAATAGTTAAATAGTAATATGTAAATTATGCCAGTAAATTATGAAATAAGTCCAGAACCAGCCTATTGGCTCAGGGTGTCTGACCCTCCAAGGGAGGAGTTGTAAAGTTTGATGGCCACAGGCAGGAATGACTTCCTATGATGCTCTGTGTTGCATCTCGGTGGAATGAGTCTCTGGCTGAATGTACTCCTGTGCCCACCCAGTACATTATGTAGTGGGTGGGAGGCATTGTCCAAGATGGCATGCAACTTGGACAGCATCCTCTTTGCAGACACCACCGTGAAAGAGTCCAGTTCCATCCCCACAACATCACTGGCCTTACAAATGAGTTCGTTGATTCTGTTGGTGTCTGCTACCCTCAGCCTGCTGCCCCAGCACACAACAGCAAACATGATCGCACTGCCCACCACAGACTCGTGGAACATCCTCAGCATCGTCTGACAGATGTTAAAGGACCTCAGTCTCCTCAGGAAATAGAGACGGCTCTGACCCTTCTTGTAGACAGCCTCAGTGTTCTTTGACCAGTCCAGTTTATTGTCAATTCGTATCCCCAGGTATTTGTAATCCTCCACCATGTCCACACTTACTTGAATGGACACACCATGTCCATTCTTACTTGAATTGTCCTTTCCTTAAGGAAATTTTTGATCCAATTAAACATTCTACCTCTAATTCCCGCACTATAGAGTTTAATTAATAAACCATCCTTCCATAGTCAGTCAAATGCTCTTTCAATATCTAGAAATACACTTACCATTGCTTCTCAATTTTGAAGTGCTTTTTTAATATCATGATCTGAAAGGGCAACAGATTCCACTGTTGATCTTCCAGTTCTAAAACCATTTTGATAGGCAGCAAAATGTCCCTTATTTTCCAAAAAATAAACAAGTCCATTGGTGACGACTCGTTCCATAATTTTACAAAGCACTGACGTTAAAGCTATAGGCCGATACGAACTGGTACTAGACGCGTCTTTACCTGGCTTTAAAACTGGAACTACCACCGCATGCTTCCATTCTACTGGTAATTTTCCTTCTTTCCACACTGAATTAAATAACGCTAGAATTTCTATTAATACAGAGTCATCTCAATGCTTAAGCAATGCATAACACAGTCCATCTCTACCAGGAGAAGTGTTTGAACCTGATTGGACAGCTTCTTGCAATTCCTGAAGGGAGAAAAACAAATTTATGGAGCGATTATCATCCAAACTCCTGTCCAATTTCCAACTTTCCTTTAACATAATTTCCTTTCTCAAATCACCTAACTCTCCAGAACTGTGTAACGCTTGGAACACCTCTACAAACATATCAGCCTTTTCCTTATTGGTTACAGCTTCAATATCTCCTTCCAGCAAAGCTGGGATAGATGATTTCCTATATATCCCTGACATTCTGTGAATGATCATCCATAGCTGCTTTATAGGTGTCTCAGGGCCCAGGGTTCCACAAAATCTTCTCCAACTACACCTCTTTGCATTTTTAATTCCTCTCCTTGCTACTGCTCTTTCCTTTTTATACCCCATAACATTATCTAACATTGGGTACTTTCTTAATTTCCTGTAAGCTCTATTTCTGTTTCTTGCTGTTATATTACAATTTTTATTCCATCGCGGAGCTAATGCTCGAGCCTTAGGAACATTCCGTAGCGGAATAGTCAACTGAGCAACTTTATGAATTACAGAACAGAGGGATTCATTCCAATCGTCTATGGAGCCCTCGCTATCAATCTCTTCTACTATATCCACAGCTTTCTCCTGATACTCATCCCAATGGGCCAAAGAATAATTATACGTCGCAGCACTCTCTTCAACTTCTGCGATCAAATTTCTACCAAATCTACATAATATACGATAGTGATCACTTCCTAGTGTGTATCTGTCCATAACATCCCATTCCCCAACCCTGGCTAAGTTTGAGGAAGTGATTGATAAGTTTAAGTGACTACACGTGTTCTTTACAATATTAAATCTTGTAGGCCTTCCGTCGTTTAGCAGTACCATGTTGTATTTATCTAGAAACTCCTCTATTACCGCTCCATTACTATCTTTACTTTCACTGACCCCACAGAAACATAGAAACATAGAAAATAGGTGCAGGAGTAGGCCATTCAGCCCTTCGAGCCTGCACCGCCATTCAGTATGATCATGGCTGATCAAACAACTCGGAACCCCGCCCCAGCCTTCCCTCCATACCCCCTGACCCCCGTAGCCACAAGGGCCATATCTAACTCCCTCTTAAATATAGCCAATGTACTGGCCTCAACTGTTTCCCGTGGCAGAGAATTCCACAGGTTCACCGCTCTCTGTGTGAAGAGGTTTTCCCTAATCTCGGTCCTAAAAGGCTTCCCCTTTATCCTCAAACTGTAACCCCTCGTTCTGGACTTCCCCAACATCGGGAACAATCTTCCTGCATCTAACCTGTCCAATCCCTTTAGGATCTTATACGTTTCAATCAGATCCCCCCTCAATCTTCTAAATTCCAACGAGTATAAGCCTAGTTCATCCAGTCTTTCATCATATGAAAGTCCTGCCATCCCAGGAATCAATCTGGTGAACCTTCTTTGTACTCCCTCTATGGCAAGAATGTCTTTCCTCAGATTAGGGGACCAAAACTGCAGACAATACTCCAGGTGTGGTCTCACCAAGGCCTTGTACAACTGCAGTAGTACCTCCCTGCTCCTGTACTCGAATCCTCTTGCTATAAACATACCATTCACCTTTTTCACTGCCTGCTGTACCTGCATGCCCACTTTCAATGACTGGTGTATAATGACAACCAGGTCTCCCCTTTTCCTAATCGGCCACCATTCAGATAATAATCTGTTTTCCTGTTTTTGCTACCAAAGTGGATAACTTCACATTTATCCACATTAAATTGCATCTGCCATGAATTTGCCCACTCACCTAACCTATCCAAGTCACCCTGCATCCTCTTAGCATCCTCCTCACAGCTAACACTGCCACCCAGCTTCGTGTCATCCGCAAACTTGATGCTGCATTTAATTCCCTCATCCAAGTCCTTAATATATATTGTAAACAACTGGGGTCCCAGCACTGAGCCTTGCAGTACCCCACTAGTCACTGCCTGCCATTCTGAAAAGGTCCCGTTTATTCCCACTCTTTGCTTCCCGTCTGCTAACCAATTCTCTATCCACATCAATACCTTACCCCCAATACCGTGTGCTCTAAGTTTGCACACTAATCTCCTGTGTGGGACCTTGTCAAAAGCCTTTTGAAAATCCAAATATACCACATCCACTGGTTCTCCCCTATCCACTCTACTAGTTACATCCTCAAAAAATTCTATGAGATTCGTCAGACATGATTTTCCTTTCACAAATCCATGCTGACTTTGTCCGATCATTTCACCGCTTTCCAACTGTGCTGTTATCACATCTTTGATAACTGACTCTAGCAGTTTCCCCACCACCGATGTTAGGCTAACCGGTCTATAAATCCCTGGTTTCTCTCTCCCTCCTTTTTTAAAAAGAGGGGTTACATTAGCCACCCTCCAATCCTCAGGAACTAGTCCAGAATCTAAAGAGTTTTGAAAAATTACCACTAATGCATCCACTATTTCTTGGGCTACTTCCTTAAGCACTCTGGGATGCAGACCATCTGGCCCTGGGGATTTATCTGCCTTTAATCCCTTCAATTTACCTAACACCACTTCCCTACTAAGATGTATTTCCCTCAGTTCCTCCATCTCACTGGACCCTCTGTCCCCTACTATTTCCGGAAGATTATTTATGTCCTCCTTAGTGAAGACAGAACCAAAGTAATTATTCAATTGGTCTGCCATGTCCTTGCTCCCCAAAATCAATTCACCTGTTTCTGTCTGTAGGGGACCTACATTTGTCTTAATCAATCTTTTTCTTTTTACATATCTGTAAAAGCTTTTACAGTCAGTTTTTATGTTCCCTGCCAGTTTTCTCTCATAATCTTTTTTCCCCTTCCTAATTAAGCCCTTTGTCCTCCTCTGCTGAACTCTGAATTTCTCCCAGTCCTCAGGTGAGCCACTTTTTCTGGCTAATTTGTATGCTTCTTCTTTGGAATTGATACTATCCCTAATTTCCCTTGTCAGCCACGGGTGCACTACCTTCCTTGATTTATTCTTTGCCAAACTGGGATGAACAATTGTTGCAGTTCATCCATGCGATCTTTAAATGCTTGCCATTGCATATCCACCGTCAACCCTTTAAGTGTCATTTGCCAGTCTATCTTAGCTAATTCACGTCTCATACCTTCAAAGTTACCCTACTTTAAGTTCAGAACCTTTGTTTCTGAATTAACTATGTCACTCTCCATCTTAATGAAGAATTTCACCATATTATGGTCACTCTTACCCAAGGGGCCTCTCACGACAAGATTGCTAATTAACCCTTCCTCATTGCTCAATATAGGATTATGGGCATTGAAATCTCCAACCCAGATTACTGGGGATCTTACCTTATTCACAATTTCATCCAAATCTGATAACATCATGTTACATGGATTACAGTATAAAAGTTAATCACAGTTGTTTGACCATGAGAGCTCCAAACCTCCACAGCCACAATTTCAAGGTTAGATTTAAAATCAAGTCTTCCGAACTGAAGTCCTGTTTTTTTGAAAGTTGCACACCCTCCACCAGATTAACCCATTCTGTCAGCTCTCAAACTATCATATGCAGGGATGACAAAATCTAAATGAGGCTCTAACCATGTCTCCTGTGTACAGATCAAATCAGACTTATCTTTAAAAGTTTCGACAAATCTTTTTAATTCTTGACCATTTGCGGTTAAACTTCATTGTCATATTAAAAACATCCAAATACTAATTATTGGCCTCTTCATCCACATAAAGCTCCTCCATACTCTCTGACCCCGACAACTGGGAAGTATTCAGTGATTGTTTGTCTGTCATATACTCATGTAATGTTTCCGGCGAAATCTGTTTCATATCAAGGAATCTCTCTGCAGCTCCAACTTTTATCATATCCGACCTCTTGGTTGTAGCTTTAGCCCCGACCAATACATCAACAACAAACGCCAAAAAAGACTCTTTAGTCATCAACAACATGTCTGAAGCAACCATAGTTGGAGAACGCAGAATGAACTAACTCCCCATCATTCCAATCTTTTCTTTACTTATCCTTTGCTCTCTATCAACTTTCTTTACTGCCTCAGCATATGATATTTTTGTTGGATACTAACATCCTGAATCTGCTTTGCCTTACTAAAATACTCACATCCACTGAACGCCGCTATATGGTCCCCTCCACAGTTACTGCATTTAGGCACCGTTGCCTTACATGCTCTAATATCATGATCCTCTCCACATTTCATACATCTTCTTTCACCTCGACATGAACCAGCAACATGTCCAAATCTCCGGCAATTATAACAGCATAAGGGAGGTCTAATACATCTTCTAACTTGATAAGACATGCTCCCAAGATAGACTCTAGTTGGAAGAACATCACCTGCAAAAACCAGAGGAACAGGAGAATCCCAATCACCACCTTCTCTTGATTTTAATCATTTGGCTTCAATCACTGGACCACCTTTAATATTGTCCAAAATTTCCTTTTCAGTCATGCCAGACCAAATACCACACACTACCCCCCTAACTCCCTTCCTTTCTTTCAGAGTAATACACTCCACTTTCACAGCCACTTTTCCCGCCATTTTAGCACTGTTATATTGGTCAATATCTTTGCAATAAATTTTCAGCAATCCATTAGACAAAATCTTGGCCTGGAGTCCTTTACCTATGTGGTTCTCTAATGCTGCTGCCACTTTCTAAGGATTAAGGGCTCTAAATCCTCCTTCCCCTTCCATCTGACCTGTAATTTTAAACAGAACTGTAAATTCCTCCAATTCACCCATCTTCCTCAATTTGTTGTCCCCAATTACTTCAGGTCTTTCACTTGATGCACCCCTTTTTCGGTTACCCTTACTTCTGGAATATTCCACAGTCTCCCGCCCTCCTCCTTTAATCTCAAACCACCCCCCCCCCGCCTCCCTTTTGCAGCCATAGGCTACAAACTAACCCTTTCCAAACTACTAGGCTGAATCTGGGTAAGATACTTCCAACTCCCTTGCAAGTCAGGAACCTCTCGTCCCTGGCCAGCCCGGCCTCAACTTAACTACCACCACCTACACAATGTCCATATCCCACCTCCCCCACCCCCCCCCGCCCGCCCTTTTCACATTGAAGTGCCCATCTAAATGTCTCTTAGAAGCCTCTGCAACTAATGTATTTCTGTCTACCAGCAGTCCAGGGCACCCACACCTCTCTCAGTAAGAAAATTTACCCCTCTCACCTTCAACACACGCCCTCTGGTATTAAACATTTCAACCCCCGGAAAAAGATACTCTATCTGTGCCTCTCACAATCGTGTAAACCTCCTTCAGATCTCCCCACAGCCTCCGCCCGTCCAGAGTAAACAACCCAAGTTTGTCCAGCCTCTCGTGATAGCACGTGCCCTCTAAAACAGGTAGCATTCTGGTAAACCTCTTCTGCACCCTCTCCAAAGCCTCAACATCCTTCTTATAGTAGAGTGACCAAAACTGTATGCGATACTCCAGAGCTGGAGTACAAGGAGCTTAGGAAAATAGAAGGTTATGGGTAAGCCCAGTAATTTCTAAGGTAGGGACATGTTCGGCACAGCTTAGTGGGCCGAAGGGCCTGTATTGTGCTGTAGGTTTTCTATGTGTCTACGTGACCTAACCAGAGTTCGACAATGTTGCAACGTAACCTCCCTCACTTTTGAACTCAGTGCCTCAACTAATAAAAACAAGCATTCCGTAAGCCTTCATAACCACCCTGTTGACCTGTGTAGCCACTTTCAAGGAGTTATGAACTTGGATCCCAAGATCTCTCTGCTCAGCAATGCTGTTAAGGATCTTGTCACTGTCTCCTTGCATTTGCCCTGCTATTTCTCTGCCCTTCTCTGTAACTGATCTATATCATGCTGGATCCCTTGCCATTCTGCTGCCCTATCCACAACTCTACCAATCTTGGTATCATCCGCAAATTTACTAACCAACCCAATCCAGGTCATTCAGATTAGATTAGATTCAACTTTATTGTCATTGTGCCGAGTACAGATACAAAGCCAATGAAATGCATTTAGCATCTGACCAGAAATGCAAAGAATAGTGTTATTTACAAAATAACTGTGAATAAAAAGTAAGTGCTACAGCACGCAAATATAAAAGTACTGAGACAGTACAATATGGGTGCGATACTGCTTAGCGCTGTGATGAGAGGTTCAGCAGGGTCACAGCCTCAGGGAGGAAGCTCTTCCTGAGCCTGCTGGTGCGGGAACGGAGGCTCCTGTAGCGCCTACCGGATGGGAGGAGAGTAAAAAGTCCACGGTTAGGGTGAGATGCCTCCTTGATAATGCTTTTCGCCCTGCCCAGGCAGCGTTTATGGTAGATTATGAGGACACATAGTCCTCTTTTATTGTCATTTAGTAATGCATGCATTAAGAAATGATACAATGTTCCTCCAGAATGATATCACAGAAATACAAGACAAACGAAGACTAAAAAAAACTGACAAAAACCATATAATTATAACATATAGTTACAACAGTGCAAAGCAATACCGTAATTTGATAAAGAACAGACCATGGGCACAATAAAAAAAGTCCCAAAGTCTCTCGAAAGTCCCATCATCTCACGCAGATGGTGGAAGGAAGAGAAACTCTCTTCCTGCCATGAACCTCCAACGCCACAAACTTGCTGGTACAGCACCCAACCACAGCCGATTCTTGATGGTAGTTGTTCTCAATGGTGGGCAATTGGGTGCTGATAATCTGCTGGGCAGTTTTCACCACACGCTGGAGTGCTTTGTGGACCAATACGGGACGATTGCCATACCACACTGAGATACAGTTGGTGAGTATGCTCTCAATGGTACAGTGGTAAAAGTCCGTCAGTATCCTGGGACAGAGGTGAGCTTTCTTCATGCTCCACAGGAAATAAAGAGGCTGTTGCGCCTTTTTGACCAGGATGGAGGAGTTCATATACATCACAAGCAGCAGAGGTCCCAGCACAGATCCCTGTGGAACATCACTAATCACAGACCTCCAGCTCGAATAAGTCCCTTCAACCATACCCTCTGTCTTCTCTGTGCAAGCCAGTTCTGAATTGAAACAGCCAATTTGCCATGAACCCCACGGTTAACCTTCCAGATGAGCCTGCATGATGGACTTTTTCAAACACCTCACTAAAATCCACGTGGACAACATTCGCTGCCCTACCCTCAACAATCTCTCTTGAAACCTCGATCAAGGCATGACTTGCCACGCACAAAGCCATGCTGGCTCTCCCTAATTAGCCCATGGTTTCCAAATGTTCATATATCCTATCCCTAAGAATTTTCTCCACCAATTTCCCTACAATTGATGCGAGACTCACCAGTCTATAATCTCAGGATTTTCCCTTGTTCCAGTCACTGTGCCTAGAAAAGACACAAAGATACTGGTCAAGGGGCCAGCAATCTTGTCTATTGCCTCTTTCAATAACCTGGGGTAAATCCCTCTACCGGAATCATTTCTGTGAACCTCCTTTGAACCCTCTCCAACGTCAGCACATCCTTTCTAAGATAAGGTGCCCAAACCTGCTCACAATACTCCAAGTGAGGCCACACCAGTGCCTTATAAAGCCTCAACATTACATCTTTGCTTTTATATTCTAGTCCTCTCAAAATGAATGCTAACATTGCATTTGCCTTCCTCACTACCAACTCAACCTACCAAGAACTTCCAAATCCCTTTGTGCCTCAGTTTTTTCATATTTTCTCTTCAGGAAATAGTCAACCCTTTCATTTCTTCTACCAAACTGCATGACCATACATTTCCCAATGCTGTATTCCATCTGCCATTTCTTTGCCCATTCTCCTAATATGTCTGTCCTTCAACACTCACAACATGCTGGAGGAACTCAGCAGGTCAGGCAGCATCCGTGGAAACGATCAGTCAACGTTTCGGTCCTGACGAAGGGTTCCGGCCCGAAACGTTGACTGATTGTTTCCACGGATGCTGCCCGACCTGCTGAGTTCCTCCAGCCTGTTGTAAGTGTTGCTTTGACCCCAGCATCTGCACAGTATTTTGTGTTTATGTCTGTCCTTCTGTAGCATCTCTACTTCGACAAGACTACCTGTCCTCAGATTGTTTTTAAATTTTCTTTCCATTTAGAAAAAAGTCTGCACTTTCATTTCTTCTACCAAAGTGTGGGTGAGAGTATTTGCTCACAGGGTGTGTGTGAAGCATCCAGTGCAGTAGTGTAGTAGTGCTTGTCGTTAGTGCATGCTGCATAGTGCTCTCTGCTTACAGCTATTGCCGCTGGCTAGCCTTCTTAATAGAGGGTGAAAAGAGCAGCCGAGTGTGTAAGCCTCCTCCTGCCAGTACAGAGCCTCTCCACTACCAAGACTCCTGCAGTGCCTCCTCGGGGCCACACACGGAAACTGGGTATCTTACAGTCCCAGGCTAAACTACAGGGGATCTCGGAGCAGCAGTGGGCCCCAGAGACGTGGCGTACAGGCCCACCACTGTGTGGACACGCCCTGGCACCTGTCAACCACTGTCCCAACTATGGGCAAATAGCCCACTGCCTTGTGGTAAGTCTGCTGAGACAAGGCTAAGGGAGCACACCCTGACAGAAAAGCAATGCGCTGGCAGAGCACAATAGGTGGGCCTTAACAGACAAAGGACCCGGCAGCCTCTTGCAGCCAAGATGTGGGACCGGTTGTCCTGGGATCACCCTTGCCACCGGGATTTACCTCATCATGGTGAAGATAGTGCTACTGGGGATGGTGCATCCTACGGCACTTTAAAATCTTTCTTGCGCAGGTCTCCACCTCTGACCACGGTGAACAATACCTGGATCTTACACATGGTTGAAGTCTGACGGCGATGGGGCGTCTGGCAACAGGAGTAGGTACAAATGGACTGGGAGCTCCTAGTCAGAACCCTGCACAGCAGCGGCACAGGGTATTTGGTCGCTAGCAGCTGGGACTGAGTGGCAGCTGTTTTCGGCAGACCCCTGTGCGACTGAGCAGCCCTGTTTAGGGACCGCACTGCTCACCCCAGTCGGGGAAGGGCCTAGAAAAGGTGGACTAAAAATCACTCACCTGGATAGGTTACCGCGCCTATCGGGTTATTCCACTACTGCAGTCGAAATAAGAAACAATACAACCTAAAACTGGCAACATGGAATGTAAGGACTCTCCTGGACTCGTCCACCAGGCTGCTGTTTATAGACTTCAGTGCGGCGTTCAACGCCATCATACCCCACAAACCGGTGGGGGAAATGTCCTGGCTGGGTATCAAACCTCCTGCAATTGGATCCTGGATTTCTTCACAGTAAGGCCACAGTCAGTCCGTGTGGGCAGCGATGTCTCTCGTCCCGTTACGCTGAGCACTGGCGCTCCCCAGGGCTGTGTGCTCAGCCCGCCGCTGTTCACACTGCTGACGTGTGGCGGTGTCGCGGGATCCAGATCAAACCGTGTCATCGAGTTTACGGGTGACACAGCAGTGGTTGGCCTCATCAGCGACGATGACGAGACTGAGTATAGAGAGGAAGTGGAGCGGCTGGTGGATTGGTGTGAGAAGAACAGCCTGAGCCTGAACGTGGAGAAGACCAAGGAGATCACCGTGGACTTGAGGAAGGTGCAGACAAACCACCCCCCTCTGAGAATACATGGCTCCTCCAGAGAGAGAGTTAATGCACCAAGTTCCTGGGAGTTCACATCACGGATGACCTCACCCGGTCCCTCCACATCACCTCCCTGAACAAGAAGGCACAGCAGTGCCTCCACTTCCTAAAGGAGATCGAGGCAAGCGAGGTTCCCACTCCCCACCCCGATCTTAACTGCACCTTACAGGAGCACCTTTGACAGCGTCCTGACAAGTTGCATCTCCATCTGGTATAGGAACAGTTGAGCATCTGACCGGATGTCCCTACAAAGGACTGTGAGAACAGCTGAGATGATCATAGGGGTCTCCCTACCATCTATCGGGGCCATTTATCAGGAGCACTGCGTACGCAGGGCCCCGAGTATTATTAAGGATCCCATCCATCCAGCATCCTCTTTGACTTTCCACCATTAGCCAGGAGATTCTGATGATTACAAACAAGAACAGTCAGGATGGGAAACAGTTTCTTCCCGCAGGCCATTAGGCTTCTGAACTCCCAGACACGTCATAGAAAGAACATAGAACATAGAGTAGAACAGCACAGTACAGGCCCTTCAGCCCACAATGTTGTGCCAATCCTCAAACCCTGCCTCCCATATAACCCACCCACCTTAAATTCCTCCATATACCTGTCTAGTAGTCTCTTAAACTTCACTAGTGTATCTGCCTCCACCACTGACTCAGGCAGTGCATTCCACACACCAACCACTCTCTGAGTAAAAAACCTTCCTCTAATATCCCCCTTGAACCTCGTATTCAAAGTGTCCTTGGTTAATCTGTTCTGTACCTTACAATAATTAATATTAATGCATTTTAGTTTGTTATTTATGTGTGATTCATCTGTAGATTTTATCTTTACCTTCACAAGTTATTGTGTGTTATGTGTACTATTGCGCTTTACGCACTGGTTTGAAGAAACATTGTCTTGTTTCCATATATGTTAAATATATTATAAGCATCAGGACTGGATGGTGTGAACCCCAAGGTCCTGAAGGAGAGTGCTGAGCTGCTGTGTGGAGTTCTCCAGCACAGTTTCAATCTAAGCCTCAGCCTGGAAAGGGTCCCGACTGTGTGGAAAACATCATGTCTGGTCCCAGTACCCGAGATGGGCTGACCAAAAATCTTGAATGACTACCGTCCAGTGGCTCTGACCTCACACATCATGCAGACCCTGGAGAGGCTGGTCCTGGCTCACTTCCGACCCCTGGTCCGATCAGCCCTCGATCCTCTGCAGTTTGCCTACCCGGAGCACATTGGAGTCGACGATGCTGTCGTCTACCTGCTGAACAGTCTACTCCCACTTGGATAAGCAGGGCAGCACTGTGAGAATCATGGTTTTTGATTTCTCAAGTGCCTTCAATACCATACAGTCCTCATTTCTGGGGGAGAAGCTCTGTTCAATGCAGTTTGGCGCTTCCATTGTATCCTGGGTAACGGACTACCTGATTGGCAGACTACAGATTGTGCAGCTTCAGAGCTGTGTGTTAGACATGGATATAAGCAGCACTGGAGCCCCACAGGGGACTGTACTGGCTCCCTTCCTATTTAACCTGTATATCTCAGACCTTAGAATCAAACCCGAGTCATGCCTTCTGCAGAAATTCTCTGATGACTCAACAATAGTTGTGTGTATAAAGGGAGGACGGGAGGATGAGTACAGGGCCCTGGTGGAGGACTTTGTCAAATGGTGCAAGCTGAATCATCTGCAGCTCAACATCAGTAAGACAAAGGAGATGGTGATGGACTTTGGGAAGACTGAGCCTGCACTGCTCCCTGTTACTATTGATGGTGAGGACGGACAAGTACCTGGACGACAGACTTGAGTGGAGCACAACACGAAGGCTGTGTACAAGAAGGGCCAGGATCGCCTCTACCTCCTGAGGAGTATGAGGTCCTTTGCAGTATGCAGTTCTCTCCTTCACATGTTCTACCAGTCTGGTGGCATCAGGACAATCTTCTATGCCGTGGTGTGCTGGGGCAATGGCATCAACACGGGGAGGTGCCAACAGGCTCAATAAACCGATTAGAAAGGCTGGCTCTCTTATAGGGATCAAACTGGACACACTGGAGGCTGGCAATTCTGGACAATGTTTTTCACCCTCTGCATGCCACCTTGGCTGAACAAAGGAGCACTTTTACTAGTAGATTAAGACAATTACACAGCTCCAAAGAGGCCATTCTTAACCTCAGCCATTCGGCTCTATAGGGAAATGATGACCCCCTCCTGCTAGACTGTTATTAACCTCTGTTTGTTATGTTTAGTGTTTACCTAACCCTGCTATTGCAGACAACCTGTACAATGCTTCATCACTTCTTATCTGGACAGTGTGAATGTGCACCCATTACTTATATCACAGTAATGCTTGCACCACCTGTCATTTGTAAATCTGGTACATCTTATTTTTACAGTCTTTCTTACTTCTCTTCTAACATTTGTTTCTCTGTGCACTTGCAATGCTACTGTGACGGTGTAATTTCCACTGGGGTCAATAAAGTGTCGTGCCCTGGTTCACAACTTTACTGTTATGCTGCAGGAATTTCATTTAGCGGCACTGTGAGAGCTATTTGTTCTGCTTTCATCCCGTTTGGGTTACTGTTGAAGATGAGGGATGAGGTGGAATGTGTGCCATTTGTGATGAAGCCCTGTCACTGATTACGGACGGCACACGGCGCGCTCGGTAAAACACTCATCCCCAGCAGTAATAGTGACTGGGTCTGAACCAGAGCTGCTGCGTGGATCTGTCTCATATCGAGGCAGCCGCAACCTGCACAGCTGTGCCAATGGTGGAGGATACCGTCTTTAATTGGATAATTGAGTTAATTAGCTTTTGGTTAGTCTAGGGGGAGGGGCTTAGCAGTTATAAGCCTTAGGTTTCCAAGGCTTTGGAGTTAGTGGCGTAATGCACCATTAAGCTGGGCGCTAACCGCCGTAAAACAACACACACACACACACACACACACACACACACACACACACACACACACACACACACACACACACACACACACACACACACACACACACACACACACACACACACACACACACACACACACACACACACACACACACACACACACACACACACACACACACACTAGTTTTCCTTTGTGTTTAGTTTGAGGGTGGCTATATATATGTATTGTATTTTTTCCCAGTGTTTTTCTTGTTTTGAGGTAAATAAAAGCACCTCAATCTATTTTTGCGACTCAAGCCATCTGGTTATTTTTCTTAAACAATTGACCCACTGTTTTTTGTGACACTGTTCAATTAGCGGGAGGTGTTTCTTGGTGAGGGACAATAGGGTTGGTCTTGGGCTTTTTTTTGAGAGGAGATGAAGAGAGAAGATGGTGGGGAGAACTGGTCGTAGGTGGGAGACCCGTTTGAACGAGATAGATTGCGAGTGACGTTCGGAAGGTGGTGTGTGTGCTTTCACGCTGACTGAGGGCCCAGCGTGTGAGTGACAGAGAGGTTCAGAATGAGCTCCAGCTTGAGCACATTAGACTGTTTAATTCAAGTGGACCCTTTTCTTTTTGTTATTCTTTCAGTTAAGATTCATAAATGTAATTCCTTTAATTGTACACAGGGTACTATCTGTTATGTCATGGCATTAATTTGTAACGGGGTAGCAAATGACACCGAGGTTTGGGGTGGGATCAAGCGCGCCCCATCCTCACGAGTTCGGCGAGGCCGGAGACTGGCTTCCCAAGACTTGCGCAGCTGACGAAACCAAAGTGGTTTCAAGAGTATCTATCTATCTACATACCTGTATGTAGTTAAATGACAATGAACTTCACTTGACTTGACGAAGGGCCATTTCTGTGCCGTATTCCTCCATGGCCCTCTAGTGAATCTCCTTTGTAGTCTCTCTATAGCCTCCACATCCTCCTTGTAACGCAGCATCTCAGTTACTGTCAGTCCGAATATGATGTAACTGGGTTTTATACACAGGCATCGTGTGCCTTTTTGACTTTTATTACTCATATATTCTGACAACTGCGGGTGGCAGAATTTCGGATGGTGACAGGGATGAGCTAGGTCGGCTGGTGGAGAGGGGTCACAGCAACAACCTGGCAGTCAACGTCAGTAAGACCAAGGAACTGACTGTGGACTGCAGAAAGGGTGAGACAAAGGATGTCAGCGTCTCTGACGGCCCAGCATATTGATCCAGTTACAAAAAAAAGGCATGACAGCAGCTAGATCTCATTGGGAGTCAGAGGAAATTTAATATGTCACCAAATTCCTGCAGATGTACCGTGGGGGGCATTCTGACTGGCTGCATCACTGTCTGGAATGGGTGGGGCGGGGGGTGGGAATTGGGGGGGCTACTGTACAGGGTTTGCGGAAAGCTGTAAACATCATGGGCACTCTATATTATCCAGGACATCTTCAAGGGACGATGGCTTAAAGAGGCAGCATCCATCATTAAGGACCCCCATCACCCAGCACATGTCCTCTTCTCACTGTTACCGTCAGGTAGGAGGTACAGAAGCCAGAGGGCACACACTCAGTGATTCAGGAACAGCTTCTTCTCCTCTGCTATTCAATTCCTAAATGGACATTGAACCCATGAACACTACCTCACGTTTTCAAGTACATGTTATTTCTGTTTTTGGACTATTTTTAATCTACTCAATACACATGTATATACTTACTGTAACTAATTTATTTTTCCTTTCTACATTACCATGTATCGCATTGAACTGCTGCTGCTAAGTTAACAAACTTCACGACACATACTGGTGATAATAAACCCGATTCTGGTTCTTCCAGAGACCGACGGGAGAGAGTTCTATCAGAGAGGGTAGGGGTATGTTTCTGGACCCTGCTAACCCAGACATCTGGTTTCACCCTGCTCATCCTTTCCGAGCTAAGGGGCCAAAACTGCTCACAATACTCCAAGTCCGGCCTGACCAATCCCTTGCAAAGCCTTCGTATTACATGCTCGCTTTTATAATCTAGTTCTCTCCAAATGTACCTAATAATTGTATTTGTCTTCCTCACCACAGACTAAACATATAATTATATAACTGTTATATTTTTGGGTGACTGTACGTTGCTATCTTAAACGCGCTGTACAGTATGTGCCCTGTGCCGTGTGTGAGCGCAGGTTCTGTCGTTCTGCACCTTGGACCCGGAGGAACCTGTTCGGCCACTTCATGTGTATACTTGAACTTCAAATTTCAGGTTAACCTTTGTATTTCGGAGATCGGAGCGAGGGACAGACTGACCAGGATCTGAGCAGAACCAGTCACCCCACCCCACCCCACGTATCGAAGAGCCCGAACCGGCCGGGCCGGACTCCCGGTCTGAGCTAGATTCGCGCTGCCCGAATCCCGGACTGGTCCTGGTCCCGGGATAGAGAGGAGTGCCTTTCGCCGGCCGCAAACAGAAACCCGTCGGATACTCACCGAATGACGGCCAGGTAGCTGTCTAAGGCCTCACAAATCCACAGCCCGCCGCCATTTACTTTCACTTTGCGGCGCTCGCCCTATCGGAGCCGAAAGCGAGCGGAACGGGGCCTCCGGTGTCTGTCTGGTGGGTCCCGCAGGCACGGCTAATCCCGGGTAGTTTGATGTGGGTCCTCTCGGTCACCCCCTACCCTGTCCAACAGCACGGATATAGCCGGTTACCCTCCTCCTTCAACGGCGCCGCACCCGCCTTCGCGGAACGCAACTTCCAAGAAGTGAAATGAGCCCAAATCTGACCACTCATTCTGCAGCTTAGAACAGGAACAGGCCCTTCGGCCCCCAACGCTGTGCTGAACCAACTAATGCTCATATATCCATTCCCTAAGAATTTTCCCCAGGAATTTCCCTATAATTGAAATGAGACTAACCGGTCTATAGTCACAGGAATTTCCCCTGTTCCCTTCTTAAATTAGCCACTTGCCAGTCCGCTGGGACCTCACCTGTGCCTAGAGGACACACAAAGATACCGGCCAGGAGCCCAGCAATCTCATCTCTCCAATTATTTCGGTAAATCCAATCAGGCCCTGGAGACTTCTCTGCCTTAATATTCATTAGGAGGCCCAACACTTCCTCCTCCTTGACCTGTGAACACTTTAACACATTCATCACACTCACATCCAAGCAAATGTTCCCCCCTTTACCGTGAGTGGTCCTCCCCTCTTCTCTAGTTATCCTTTTGCTCCAATTATGTCTAGAATGCCTTGGGGTATTCTTTAATCCGACTTGCCAAGGACTTTTCATGGCCCCTCCCGGCCTTCCTAATTCTCTTCTTTAGTTTTTTTCTGTCTCCTTTATAACCCTCATTTGCTCCGTTTGATCCCAACTGCCGAAACTTTACATACTTTTCCTTTTTCTTCTTGACTTATTTCATCATCTCTCTGGACAACCAAAGTTCTCTGATCTTTCCATGCCCATCCTTCCTTGTGTCCTGTACCCTGAGCAACTGATCCTTAAACCCTCCACAACTGTCCCTGGTGGATGTCCAGTCCCTATATACTTCCATCCCCCACCAGGAAGGTCTCAAAGCTCTCCACTTCTTTTTGGATTCCAGGCCTAACCAGTTCCCCTCTACCACCACTCTGCTCCATCTAGCAGAATTAGTCCTTATTCTTAATAATTTCTCCTTTGGCTCCTCCCACTTCCTCCAAACTAAAGGTGTAGCCATGGGCACCTGTATGGGCCCCAGCTATGCCTGCCTTTTTTGTTGGTTTTGTGGAACAATCTATGTTCCGTGCCTATTCTGGTATCTGTCCCCCACTTTTCCTTCGCTACATCGACGACTGCATTGGTGCTGCTTCCTGCACGCATGCAGAGCTCGTTGACTTCATTAACTTTACCTCCAACTTTCACCCCGCCCTCAAGTTTACCTGGTCCATTTCTGACACCTCCCTCCCCTTTCTTGATCTTTCTGTCTCTGTCTCTGGAGACAGCTTATCTACTGATGTCTACTATAAGCCTACGGACTCTCACAGCTACCTGGACTATTCCTCTTCTCACCCTGTCTCTTGCAAAAATGCCATCCCCTTCTCGCAATTCCTCCGTCTCCGCCGCATCTGCTCTCAGGATGAGGCTTTTCATTCCAGGACGAAGGAGGTGTCCTCCTTTTTTAAAGAAAGGGGTTTCCCTTCCTCCACCGTCAACTCTGCTCTCAAACACATCTCTCCTATTTCACGCACACCTGCTGTCATCCCATCCACCCTCCACCCCACTAGGAATAGGTTTCCCCTTGTCCTCACCTACCACCCCACCAGCCTCCGGATCCAACATATAATCCTCTGTAACTTCCGCCACCTCCAACGGGATCCCACCACTAAGCACATCTTTCCCTCCCCCTCTCTACTTTCCGCAGGGATCGCTCCCTACGCGACTTCCTTGTCCATTCATCCCCCCCATCCCTTCCCACTGATCTCCCTCCCAGCACTTATCCTTGTAAGCGGAACAAGTGCTACACATGCCCTTACACTTCCTCCCTCACCACCATTCAGGGCCCCAGACAGTCCTTCCAGGTGAGGCGACACTTCACCTGTGAGTTGGCTGGGGTGATATACTGCGTACGGTGCTCCTGATGCGGCCTTCTATGTATTGGCGAGACCCGACGCAGACTGGGAGATCACTTTGCTGAACACCTACGCTCTGTCTGCCAGAGAAAGCAGGATCTC
The DNA here is from genome assembly GCF_030028105.1 of Mobula birostris. NCBI lineage: Eukaryota > Metazoa > Chordata > Chondrichthyes > Myliobatiformes > Myliobatidae > Mobula > Mobula birostris. The sequence continues at coordinate 204,997,767 of NC_092374.1, forward strand.
CCAGTGCCACACATTTTAATTCCACGTCCCATTCCCATTCTGATATGTCTATCCACGGCCTCCTCTACTGTAAAGATGAAGCCACACTCAGGTTGGAGGAAGAACACTTTATATTCCATCTGGGTAGCCTCCAACTTGATGGCATGAACACTGACTTCTCAAACTTCCGTTAATACCCCACCTCCCCTTCGTACCCCATCTGTTATTTATTTATTATTATTATTTTTTCTCTCTCTCTCTCTCCGTTTTCTCCCTCTGTCCCTCTCACTATACCCCTTGCCCATACTCTGGGGTTTCCCCCCTCCCCCTTTTCTTTCTCCCTAGGCCTCCTATCCCATGATCCTCTCATATCCCTTTTGTTAATCAACTTTCCAGCTCTTAGCTCCATCCCTCCCCCACTGTCTTTTCCTATCATTTTCGATCTCCCCTTCCCCCTCCCACTTTCAAATCTCTTACTATCTCTTCTTTTAGTTAGTCCTCTTCCTAGAGATGCTGCCTGGCCTGGTGCATTCACCAGCAACTTTTATGTGTGTTGCTTGAAATTCCAGCATCTGCAGATTTCCTTGTGTCCACAACTGTTATGGACTTGCTTCTCTCTGCTAATTTCCCTTCAGATCTTATAGAGGTATATACAAAGGCGGTTCCTTAAGGCCATAAGATATAGGAACAGAATTAGACCATTTGGCCTATCGAGTCTGATCCATCATTCCTTCATGGCTGAACCATTTCCCCTTCAGCCGCAATTTCCTGCCTCCTCCCTGTATTCCTTCATGCCCTGACTAATCTGTCAACCTCTGCCTTCAATGGACCCTATGACTTGGCCTCCAAAGCCACCTGTGGCAATGAATTCCACACTCATTGCTTGTGACAACAATTCACCACTCTCTTTCTAAAGAAATTTCTCCTCATCTCCATTCTAAATGGATGTCCGTCTATTCTGAGGCTGTGCCCTCTGGTCTTAAACACTCACCTACCTCACCCTCCCGCCACTATAGGAATTATCCTCTCCACATTCGCTCTATCACGGCCATTCAAAGTTCGACAAGTTTCAATGAGATCCAAACTCACTCTTCTGAATTCCATTGAGTACACCCCCAGAGCTATCAAGCACCTCTCATCTGATAAGCTCTCAATACTGGAAGCATTTTTGTGATCCTGCTTTGAGCCGTCTCCAATGATAGCACATCCTTTCTTAGATAAGGTGCTCAAGCCTGCTCACAATGCTCCAAGTGAGGCCTCTTTATAAAGTTTTAACATTACATCCTTGGTTTTATATTCTAGTCCTCTCGAAATGAATGCTATCATCACACGTGCCTTCCCCACCACAGACTCAACCAGCAAAATGAGCCTCTAGGGAATCCTACCAAGTCCCCATGCACCTCACAGTTTTGAATTTTGTCTCCATTTAGAAAGCGGTCAATCCTGTCATTTCTTCTACCAAAATGCATGACCAGACACTTCCTAACACTGTATTGCACCTGTCACCTTTAGCCCATTCTTGTAATCTGTCATTCTGCAGCATCTCTACTTTCTCAAAACTTGTACCTCTACAATCTCTTCAGACACCTCCTTCAGAACACTGGGGTGCCTTCCATCTGGTTCATGTGACTTTTCAGTTTCACAAGCATCTTCTGCCCCACGGCACTCTTGAACTGCTGGTGTCTGCCACAGTGAACGCTGATGCAAAATACTTACTCAATTCATCCACCATTTCTCTGTCCCCCATTGCTACCTCTGCAGTGGTGTAATAGTGTTGTGTAATAACCCAGATCTTATTAGGGAGATCAACATAAAGGAACACTGAGGAGACAGTGATCATAATATGATTGAATTCAGGCTGCAGTTTGAGAGAAGCATAAATCAGATGTGTCAGTATCACAATGGAGTACTGTAAAGGGAATTACAGAGGCAAGAGAGAGGAGCTTGCCCAGGTGGATTGGAGGAGGATACTGGCAGGGACGATGGCAGAGCAGAGATGGCTGAAGTTTCTGGGAATAGTTCACAAGTCACAGGATAGATATGTCCACCAAAGGAGGAAGTTCTCAAATGGCAGGGGTAGCCAACCATGGCTGACAAAGGAAGTTAAGGGCTGCATAAAAGCCAACGAAATGACATATAAAGTAGTAAAAGTGAGTGGGAAGTTGGATGATTGGTAAGCTTTCAAAATCCATTAAAAGGCTACTTAAAAAGCTATAAGAAGGGAAAAGATGAAATAGGAGGGCAAACTAGCCAATAATTAAGCAGGATACCAGAAGTTTTTTCCAGTTATATGAAGAGTAAAAAGGAAGTGAGAGCTGATATTGGACCACTGGAAAATGATGCTGGTGAGGTAGTAATGGGGGACAAAGAAATGGCAGATGAACTTAATGGGTACTTTGCATCAGTCTTCACTGTGGAAGACACTAGCTGTATGCCAGAGGTCTGTGAGCGTCAGGGAGCAGGGGTGAGTGCCATTGCTATTACAAAGGAAAAAGTGCCAGGCAAGCTCAAACGTCTTAAGGTGAATAAGTCACCTGAACCAGGTAGACTACATCCCAGAATCCTGAGAGAGGTTGCTGAAGAGATAACGGATGCATTGGTCATGATCTTTCAAGAATCATTTGATTCTGGCATGGTCCCGGAGGACTGGAAGATTGCAAATGTCACTCCACTCTTTGAGGAAGGAGGACGCCAAAAGAAAGGAAATGACAGGCCAGTTAGTCTAACCTCGGTGGCTGGGAAGGTGTTGGAGTCTATTATTTAGGATGAGGTTTCGTGGTACTTGGAGACTAACAAAATAAGTCAAAGTCTGCATGTTTTCTGTAAAGGGAGATCTTGCCTGACAAGTCTGTTAGAGTCCTTTGAGGAAGTAACAAGCAGGGTGGACAAAGGGGAGGCAATGAATGTCATTTACTTTGATTTTCTGAAGGCTTTTGATAAGGTGCCACTCATGAGGCTGCTTAACAAATCTTATGGCATTACAGGAAAGATACTGGCATGGATAGCAGAATGGCTGACAGGCAGGAGGCAGAGAGTGGGGATAAAAGGGGCCTTTTCAGGTTGGCTGCCAATGACTAATGGTGTTCCTCAGGGGTCAGTATTGGGACCACTACTTGTCACAATGTTTGTCAGTGATTTAGATAATGGAATTAATGGCTTTGTGGCAAAGTTTGCGGGTGATACGAAGATAGGTGGAAGGGTAGGTAGTGCTGAGGAAGCAATGCCATTGCAGCAGGACTTAGAATAATTGGAAGAATGGGCAAAAAAGTGACAGATGGAATATGGTATTGGGAAATGTATGATAATGCATTTTGGTAAAAGGAACAATAGTGCAGACTATTATCTAAATGGGGAGAAGGTTCAAACATCAGAGGTGCAGAGGGACTTAGGAGTCCTTGTGTAAGACTCCCAGAAAGTTAACTTACTGGTGGAGTCTGGGGTAAAGAAGGCAAATGCAATGTTGGCATTTATTTCAGGGGGAATAGAATATAAAATCAAGGAGATAGTGTTGAGTCTTTATAAGATACTAGTCAGGCCACACCTGGAGTATTGTCAACAGTTTTGCCCCCATATCTCAGAAAGCATGTGGTGTCATTGGAGAGAGTCCAGAGGACGATTCTGGAAATGAAGGGGTTAACATACGAGGAGCGTTTGGCAGCTTTGGGCCTGTAATTTAGAAGGATGCAGGGGAACCTGCATTGAAGCCTACCGAATGTTGAAAGGACTAGATGGGGTGGATGTGAAGATGTTTCCTATGGTAGGGGTATCCAGAATTAGAGGGCACAGTCTCAAAATTGAGGGGGCGACCCTTTAGAACAGAGGTAAGGAGGATTTCTTTTTTCAGCCAGAAAGTCATAAATTTGTGGAATGCTGTGCCACAGACTGCGGTGGAGGCTGTGCGTGGGTATATTTAAGACTGAATTTGATAGTTTCAGGGCACCCAAGGATAGGGCGAGAAGGCAAGTGTAGGGGGTAGTGTGGGATCCAGCATCCGCCATGATGGGATGACAGCAGACTCAATGGGCTGAATGGCCTAAATCTGCTTCTATAGGAATAAAAAAATGATTTTTTAAAAACCCTCTGTACTCCATCTTTTCCTTTTTTTTATGACTTTGTAAAAGCTACTGAATCTTCTGGTGGTTTTTAAAAGCTACCGAATACTCCGATTTCCCTTCTAATTTTTGTCCTGTTGCTTTGGCTTCTCTTGTCAGCCACGGTTACATCATCCTGCCATTAGAATAATTCATCGTCTTTGGGATGTATCTATCCTGTAACTCCCAGAAATTCCAGCCATTGCTGCTGGAGTTCCCTTCCAATCAATTTTGGCCAGCTCCTCTCCAATGGCTCTGTAAATTCCCATTGCTCCACTACAATACTGATGCATCCGACTTTAGATTCTCCTTCTCAAATTACTGGGAGAATTCTTTCATATTATGATCACTATATCTTTAGCATTCAATCATCTTCAAGGGCAATGCTTCAAAAAGGCAGCATCCATCATTAAGGACCCCCATCACCCACGACATGCCCTCCTCTCATTGCTATCATTGAGGAGGAGGCACACGCAGCGTTTCAGGAACAGCTTCTTCCCCTCTGCCATCAGATTTCTGAATGGACACTACCTCACCACTCCCCCCCGCCTATTTTTGTACCTCTTATTCAATTTTCATATACTTTTAACTGTAATTTTTAGTTTTTAATTGTTCCAGTTTACTGCTGCCATAAAACAACAAATTTCACAACATATGCCAGTGATATTAAACCTGATATTCTACTGCCCTCACTCAGGCATTGTAACATCAACTAGACAGTCAGCCAAACTCCACTCCAAAATGACATGAGAGTCACGGTGTCGTGTCCTAGCTCCTTGGTTTTATTGCAGACTCAATGGCACGTCACAGTGAATAAAGTCGGATATGAGAGAGGTCAGAGGAGAATGGCCAGACTGGTTCAAGCTGACAGGAAAGCGACAGCAACTCAAACAGCCATGCACAGAGAAGAGCATCTCTGAATGTACAGCATGCCAAACTTTGGCTAGCAGATGACCACGACCATACAGTGTACTCAGTGGCCACTTTATTAGGTACAGGGCCTTGCATTACAACAGAACGTACCTAATAAAGTGGCCACTGAATGTAATTTCACAGAGAGTAATAAAGGCAGCCATTTGTTTTTTAACAAGGCTTTATTACAAATACATACAAGGAATCAGTAGGTCATCATCACTGCCCCTCCACCCTGCGTTTGGAAACTTTGGACATTGGCAAAAATGTAGTGTACAGGTAAAGGTTCAAAGGGGCAGGTGTGACAGACCAAATCTGATGTTCCTTCTTACAGACACACAAAATGAAAGTGTTCATCTTCATTTACAAATAGGCAAATACATTTGCAAATTTACTTCACTTGGAAAATACACTATCAGAGCCAAGCACTGTAAACTGGTTGCATCATCAGCGAGTTTGAGACACGGAAAGATATCAATAAAATTGAAGAGGTGCAGAGAAGATTTACAAGGACATTGTCGGGACTGGGGGCCCTGCGTTACAGAAAACGGTTGAATAGGTGAGGACTTTATTCAGCAGAGCAAGGGTCCTAGGTTAACGGTACGTCTCCATGATATAAAAGAAGTTAGGAACTTCTGCCCCATGGCATAGCAGAATGAGGGGAGATTTGATGGAAGAATACAAAATTATCCGGGGTATAGATAGGGTAAATGCAATCAGGCTTTTTCCACTGAGATTGGGTGAGGTGAGAACTAAAGGTCATGGGTTAAGGGTGAAAAGTGAAATGTTTAAGGTGAACATGAGGGTGGGGGGACTTCACTCACAGGATGGTGCAGGTGTGGAACAAGTTGCCAGTTGAAGTGGTGGATGTTGGTTCAATAGCACCATTCAAGGAAATCGGAATCGTACTTGGACGGGAGAGCTATGGAGGGCAATGGTCTGGGTGCAGGTCAATGGGACTAGGCAGAATAATAATCCAGCAGGGAGTAAATGGGCAAAAGAGCCACTTTCTGTGCTGTAGTGGTCTATTCCTGCAGAGGCCAGTCACAAAGAGCCTTGGTGAGCGTCCATCTGCAATGTTTTGTGCAAGTCTACTATTAAGGATTACAGAACGCAGCAGAGAATTGGACAGCAGAGCAAAGGATACCCCACTTTACTAATCCCATTTGCCCACATCCCTCCAGGCCTTTCCTACTCCATTGCCTGTCCAAATTGCTGAAGGTTGTCACAGCTGCGGGAGGTAGTGGGGATGAGATCTCACGACCTATTAAATACTCCCAATGACGAGTGTCTCAAATAGCCTGTGACGGCTGAGTCCCGCTCCTGGCCTCCACGTCTGGCTTAGCTACTAATACCAAGGGAGTTGTGTCGACTGCCAGAAGGGCAAGGGCGGGTTACTGGTGCCTAAAATCCAGTCACTCTGGGCAGGCGAGGCACGTCGGCTGTGGGTGGCAGCTCATCTAGAAGGAACTCTCTGATCTCAAACCTCCACTGCCTTTTTATACTTGTTACAGCGAGTCAAAACAACCAATCCCAGGCTGACCTTCATTTAGCAGCCATTGTTCCTATCATTGTCTCGAAAGCTCGTTGTGTAAACTATTTAAATAGTCGCGCTTTGAGATGTACTGCTGAGTTTTGTAATTATTACCGAATAAAGGTTTATTTCAAGTTCCTGCTTTGTCTATATCTCCTGGCTTTGGTTCTCTTCGTGGTTCCGAGGTGAGTGGAGCGAGTGAACACAATACGAAAGGGGTTATGAAACAGTAGATGATATTTACACAGTAGATAATTCTGCAAAAATACTTTACAAACCTAGAATTTATAATTTAAACTTGATTATATCTCACATCCATTCCATGTTAGGGAGCTTTGCTTTATGACTCTGTTACAATACTGCATAGAGGCATGAATTTAAAAGTCTAATGCCTTGCAGAAAGAAGCTGAGCCTGTTGGCCCTGGCTTTAATGCTGCGGTAGCATTTGGCAGACGGAAGCAGCTGAAACAAGTTGTGGCTGGGGTGACTGCTGTTCCCGATGATTTTCCGAGCCTGCTTCTATAAATGTTCTCAGTGGAGGGAGGTTCACATCTTCAGATGCGTTGGGCTGTCCGCGCCACTCTCTGTCAATGGTACCTTTAGGAACTTGGCAGAAAGTCACAATTTAGAGAGAAAGTTCCAGTGTTCAACATTACTGCCACATGCAGTATCAGAAAGTCTCACACATTCTGGGTAGTGCAGGAGTTACAGGCCTTCCTTTTGACTATCTGGAGTTCACATTAATTCACACACTTCTGAGTGCATTTCAGAGCGAATAACAGCAGACACTGGGTTGTGTGGGTGGGGGAAAGCAACTCTTGGTGAAGATTATTCTGCTGCCATGGGTAGTTAATCCCACCGGATAGATCAGCTATCTGTAAGGAATTTGTACTTACTCCTTGTGGACTGTATGCTTTCCTTTGGGTGCCTCAGTTTCTTCTCACAGTCCAAATTGTCCCGTGATTAGGTTAGGGTTAAACTGGGAGTTGCTAGGCAGCGTGGCCCGAAGCGTTGGAAGGAACAGTTGCATGTTGTATCTCAATACATTTTTTAAAATGGAAATGAACGTTTCAGGCAAAGACACTTCTTTGGTAATGAAGGGTGAAGGTGCCAGGATAAGGTGAGGGGTGCGATGGGGTACAGGCAAGGAGTTGATAGGTGAAGCCAGGTGGGTGGGGGAGGAGGATGAAGCAAGAAGCTGGGAGGTGATAGGTGGAAGAGTTAAGGGGCTGAAGAAGAATCAATCTGATAGGAGAGAAGAGTGGATCATGGGAGAAAGGGAAGGAGGAGGGGGAATGAGAGGGAGGCAAGGAGACAAGCTAAGAGGCCAGAGTGGGGGGAGATGAAGAGGATGGGAAGGACAGTGGGAAAAATACTGGCAGATGGAAAACTCAATGTTCACGTTTCAGGTTGATGGCTACCTTCCGCCAGAATCAGCTGCTCCATCAGCTTCCAGTGGTAAAAGATGCAACACAGAGCGTCATAGGAAGTCATTCCTGCCTGTGGCCATCAAACTTTACAACTCCTCCCTTAGAGGGTCAGACACCCTGAGCCAATAGGCTGGTCCTGGACTTATTTCCTGGCATAATTTACATATTACTATTTAACTACTTATGGTTTTATATTGCTATATTTCTACTCTGTTCTTGGTTGGGGCAACTGTAACAAAAATCAATTTCCCTTGGAATCAATAAAGTATGACTATGACTACAGCATAGGACCAGTCCATTAATCCCACAATGCTGCACTGAACCAGTTGAAAAGTAAATCAAACCCCCCCCCCAAAATTAATCCCTCCACAATGTCCATATCTCTCCATTTTCCTCATATTCATGTGCCTAGCTAAAGGACTCTTAAAGGCCTCTAGTATATTTGCCTCTACCACCAGACCAGGCAGCGTATTCCAGGCATCCGCTGTTCTCCGAGTAAAAACGTACCCCACACATCCCCTTTGAACCTAACCCCTCTCACCTTCGATCCATGCGCTCTGGTGTTAGGCACTTCTACCCTGGGAAAGAGATACTCTCTGTCCACTCTACCTATGCCTCCCAATCTTATGAACCTCTTATCAGATCTCCCCTCAGCCTCCGATGCTCCAGAGCAAACAACCCAAGTTTACCCAGCCTCTCCTGACAGCGGATGCCCTCTAAACCAGGCAACATGCTGGTAAACCTCTCCTGCACCCTCTCCAAAGCCTCAGCAACCTTCCTATAGCGGGGTGACTAGAACCGTACTCAACACTCCAGTGCAGCCTAACCAAAGTTTTATAAAGCTGCAGCAGCTCCTCCTGACTTTGGAACCCAATGCCTTGACTAATAAAATCAAGCATTCCACAAACCTTCTTAACCACCCTATCAACCACTCTCAAGGAGCTGTGAACTCGGACCCCAAGTTCTGCCCGCTCAGCAACACTGCTAAGGGTCTTACTAAGCCATCCATCCACATTTTCATCTAGGTCGTTTATAGACATCAGGGGTCCCAGCACAGATCCCTGTGGAACACCACTAATTACAGACCTCCAGCTCGAATCCATCCCTTCGACCACGACCCTCTGTCTTCTGTGCATGAGCAAGCCAATTCTGAATGGAACTAACCAATTCGCCACAGACCCCATAGTTAATCTTCTGGATGAGCCTCCCATGAGGGACTTTGTCAAATGCCTTACTAAAATCCATGTAGACAACATCCACAGCCCTAACCTCATCAATCTCTCTAGACACTATGTCAAAACTCATTGAGTTGATACGGCACGACCTGCCATGCTCAAAGCATTGCTGGCTCTCCCTAGTTAGGCCATGAGCTTCCAAATATTCAATACAGAAACATAAAATTTCCTTGCAAGTGGCAAGCAATGTTCGAGTCATGCAAGTGCCAGGCAATGACCATCTCCAACAAGGGAGGCTCTAACCATCGTCCCTTCACATTCAGTGGCATCACCATCACTGAATCCCCTACTATCAACATCCTGGGGGGTTAGTATTGACAGGAAACTGAACTGGTCTGGCCATATAAAGACCGTGGCTACCAGAGCAGGTCAAAGGCTAGGAATCCTGCAGCGTGTAACTCACCTCCTGACTCCCCAAAGCCTGTCCAATGTCTACAAGGCTCAGGTCAGGAATGTAGTGGAATACTTGCCACTCGCCTGGATGAGTGCAGCTCCATCAATACTCAAGAAGCTGGACACCATCCAGTACAAGGCAGCCCACTGGATTGGTACCCCTTCCACAAGCATCCAGTCCCCCCACCATCGACGGACAGTTGCAGCAGTGTGTACTATCTACAAGATGCACTGCAACAACACACCAAAGTTCCTAAGGCAGCACCTTCCAGACCACCGACCACTACAAACTAGAAGGGCGAGAACAGCAGATACCTGGGAACACCACCAGTTGGAAATCCCCCTCCAAGTCACTCACCATCCCGACCTGGAAACGTATTGCTATTCCTTCATTGTCACTGGGTCAAAATCATGGAATTCCCTCCCTATCAGCACTTTAGGTGTCCCTACACCTCAGGGACTGCAGTGGTTCAAGAAGGCAGCTCATCACCACCTTCTGAATGGCAACTAGGGATGGGCAATAAATGCTGGATTAGCTGGTGATGCCCACATCCCGTAAACGAATAAATAAAAAATAAAATTTCCCTACAACTGGTGTGAGACTCACCAATTTATAGTCCCCTCCTTCCCCTCCCTCCATTTTTAAAAAAAATTCTGGCATCTTTTCAGCCCTGGTGAAGGATCTCAGCCTGAAATTTTGACTGTTTATACATTTCCATAGAAGAAGCCTGATCTGCTGAATTGTTCCAGCATTTAGTGTGTGTTGCTCCAGATTTTCAGCTTCTGAAGAATCTCTGGTGTTTATGATCTCTGCAGTGTCTCTTTAAGGCATCTGTAAAGGTCACTTCCTGTTTAATGGACTTAGGAGTAATTTTCCCAGTTGGCCACAGGCTTCCTCCCGTGCTTCCGTATCAAGCTCACTGCCGGAAGGGTCAAAGGGGGGAGATCTTCATTTTCTCCTGTGACCCCCAAGGACTGAAGAAAGGGTACACTTTCTCAGTAAATGTGGCTCGAAATGAGTAGATGTGGGCCATGGCTTCGGCATCATATATGTGGATCTTGCCCAGGTTGTGGTCCACGTAAACGCCAATGGTCTCAGCAGCGGCCATCCCCTCCAGCGGCGTGGGTAATTCGTCGTTGGCCTCGTACAACTGGCCACGCTTGCCGACGGTCCAGATCCTGTTATCGGGGCTCAGGGTGACCCAGTCGTTCTTGGGGATGGACGCGTAGGCCGCCCCCAGGTCCCAGTCGGGCTTGTTACCCACCGACACCTCCCAGTACTGCCTGCCGCTGTCGTAGCCCTGGCAGGCCATCACGAAGAGCCTGGCGTTGAAGCGCTTGGAGTTGTCCTTTTTCTCGTTCCACTCTTCGGTGAACGAGACACTCAGCTGGTCGTCTGAGATGACCAGGTACGGGTTGGCAGTGTCTGGGTCAAAGGTGATCGACACTGAGGGAAGAGGAGGAGACCGGAGGTTAGGCCTACCTAGTTTCCAGCAGAACTAGTGCACCAGCCCAGAGCCCGGCTCCAGGCTTTCCTGGTTCATCCTCCCCGGTGACAGCCCCAGCCAGTCTGCGGCCGTCCTCCACCGCACAAACCCCTGTGCCACCGTTCCACACCCCCCCAGCCCCAAATCTGTCTCAACAGCACTCAGCCCCCCGCCCCCCAACACTCACCCCTCCCTCTTTCAGCCCCTGCCTCCCGGCATGGCTCCTCCCACAGGACACGGACACCTTCCCACCCAGCCCCTTTACCCCAGCTCAGACCCGCCTCCCAAGCAGCACACGCTCTGCCCCGAAACGCCTGAATGGAACATCCTAGAAAAAGTCGTGGATACGGCCGAGTCTGTCAAGGGTAAAGCCCTCCCCCCTCCCCGTTGAGCACATCTACGCGAGAAGGCAGCATCAAGGATCCCTACCGCCCAGGCCAGGCCCTCATCTCACTGCTGTCATCAGGCAGGAGGTACAGGAGCCTCAGGACCCACACCGCCAGGTTCAGGAACAGTTATTACCCCTCAACCAGCAGGAACCACCACCCAGGCCAGGCTCTCTTCTCGCTGCTGTCATCAGGCAGGAGGTACAGGAGCCTCAGGAATCCCACCACCAGGTTCGGGAACGGTCATTACCCCTCGGTCACTGGGCTCTTGAACCAGAGGGGATAATTTCACTCGCCCCAGCACTGAACTGTTCCCACAACCTATGGACTCACTTTCAAGGACTCTTCATCTCATGATCTCGATATTTATTGCTCATTTATTATTATTTTTCTCTCTTTTTGTATCAGCAGTTTGTTGTCTTTTGCACATTGGTTGTTTGGCTGCCTTGCTAGATACAGTCTTTTACTAATTCTATTACTTTTCTTTGTACTTATTGTGAAGGGCCACAAGAAAATGAATCTGAGGGTTGTGTCTGGTGATACACATGAACTTTGATAATGAATTGACTTTGAACTGAACGCACACCTCCTGTTCCCCATGACGAACACACCCCAACGATGGCACCCCCTCCTCCCCTCCCCACCGATGGCATCCCCACCCTCCGCTCTTCCCATCTCCAGCTCTTCCTGCAAAGGGAAGCCCACCAGGTTATGACTATGCCGGAATATTGGGTCAGCTCGAGTTATCAACAAAACGGCACTCACCTGCGGCGACAATGACTCTCTCTGCGGCTGAAAACACAAAGAAACCAGAGTTGAACTATCTCCAAACCAACCACCTCAGCCTGGGGTACACGTGCCCCACCCCGAAAACAGCTCTGTCACGCTGAAGGGTTTGGTAGGATTGCAAGTGAAATGTGCCATTTGTATTCGTGACCAACACAGTCCGAAGATTGTGCTGGGCAGTCTGTAAGTGAGGCCATACTTCCAGTGCCAACAACGCATGCCCACAGCTACACGAGCCCTAACCCATGCGTCTTTGGAATGTGGGAGGGAACAATGTGAACGTACAAACTCCTGACAGACAGCGGTGGGAATCGAACCCCACTGCTAAGCATTTTGCTAGCCACCATGCTGGGTGAGTCAGTGTCAGACAGCTGTTCCTTCACCGATGGGAGAAAGTTCTCTCCCCACCACGGTGCAGGAAATCTTTCAGATTTCTCACAGTGAGATGGCAGCTCTGCAGGCCTAACGCTTCCTGTATAGAACACAGGAACAGGCCATTCGGCCCACAATGTTGTGCCGATCCAATGAAATTAGTCATCAAAAGGGCAACTGAACTAATCCCTTCTGCCTACACAATGTCCGTATCCTTCCATTTTCCTCACATTCATGTGTCTATCTCAACATCTTTTAAAGTCTCCAGTGTACCTGCCTCTCCCATCACCCCAGGCAGAGTATTCCAGGCACCTACCACACTCTGTGTAAAAAAAAAACCCTGCCCCTCACATCTCCTTTGAAATTTCCCCCTTCTCATCTTAAGTAAATGTCTTCTGGTATCAGACATGGAAAAAGTTACTATCTGTCTACTCCATCTAATTAAAGGCATCCATTAGTCTTGCAAGATCTTGGATTTGCGCCTTGGAAGGTTTCCAGGGCGCAGGCCTGGGCAAGGTTGTATGGAAGACCGGCAGTTGCCCATACTGCAAATCTCCCCTCTCCACGCCACCGATGTTGTCCAAGGGAAGGGCATTAGGATCCATACAGCTTGGCACCAGTGTCGTCGCAGAGCAATGTGTGATTAAGTGCCTTGCTCAGGGACACGTTGCCTCGGCCAAGGCTCGAAACCACAACCTTCAGGTCGCTAGTCCAATGCCTTAACCACTTGGCCATGTGCCCACTACTTACTCCATATATGCCTTTCATAATCTTATAAACCTGTATCAGATCTCTCAGCCTCTGTTGATGAAGTGAAACCAACCTAAGTTTGTCCAGCCTCTCGTTATAATCCAGGCAGAATCATGGTCAACCTCTTCTGCACCCTCTCCAAAGCCTCGACATCTTTCCTATAATGGGGAGACCACAACTGTATGCAACACTCCAGCTGGGGCTGCTGGGGTGACATTGGGGGCTCAGGGTCATTTCATTTAGCTTCTGTCTGTGCAGCGTGAGAAGGAGGTTCCCCAGTTGCGATGTGGAATCCCCCTCAACCCAAGTCAGAGGAGATTTACCAGAATGCTGCCTGGATTAGAGAGCAGGTCCTATGAGGGCAGGTTGAGCGAGCCAGGGCTTTTCTCTGTGAAGCAAAGGAGGATGAGGTGAAGACGATAAGAGACATTGATTGAGTGGGCAGCCAGAGACTTTTCTCGCAGGGTGGAAAGGACTAATACGAGAGGGTATAATTTTACAGCAATCCGAGGAATGTATGGAGGGATGGGATAAGACCCCCCACCCCACAGAGCGTGATAAGTGCGTAGAACACGCTGCCGGGGTGGTGGTTGAGGCAGGTACATTTGGGACATTTAAAAGAGTCTTAGACAGACACGTGGATGATATAAAAAATGGAGGGCAATGTGGAATGTAAGAGATCTTAGAGTAGTTTAAAAGGTCAGCACAGTGGCTGTACTGTGCTGTACTATTCAACGTTCTAAGTTCTGAATACACCCCTCCCAGGACGCCCAGCATTACACACTCCGTTAGCAGGAGGGGACTGAAGACCGACACTTTCACTTTGTGGAAACTGCAGATATCAGCTTTGGGTATGGCAGATGAACATCAGTTCAGCACTGGCCCAAGGAGAAATCCACCCCCACCCGCCAAAGGTCTTTAGAACAGACATCTCTGGATGTACTGTCTCCATTGAAGATGGTTCTGTCAGTTCAAGTTCAAGAGCTTAGTGTGGGGCTTTGTTCTCAGCTCCACAGTGTGCCAGAGAACCAGAGCGTCCCAGAGGCTCACTCCAGGCTAGCGACAGTCTGTGACGTTTGAGACCTTACCTTCTGTGGACAGTGTCGTCTCCAGATCTGTAACAAAAGAGATGAGATTTCGGTTAACGAAACACCAGATTGTTATGGCTCAGCACAAGCTCAGTCAGCTCTGCTCCATCATAAAGGACGCCCACCAGCCAGGCTTTGTGCTCGTCTCGCTGCTGTCACCATCAGGCAGGAGGTACCACAAATAACCCACACACCATGAACCGCAGAGTCTGCAGAAGTGAGGGCACAGACACCAGCCAGTTCAGCACCGAGCCAAGCAGAAAGTCCGATGGCTGCAGGTCACAGCCACGGTGCCAGTTCAGGACCGAGGGAGACGGACCAGGAGCCCGATGGCTGCAGGTCACAGCCACGGTGCCAGTTCAGGACCGAGGGAGACGGTCCAGGAACCCGATGGTTCTGTGGCTGTGGCCTGCAACCAGTTCAGGACCGAGGGAGACGGTCCAGGAGCCCGATGGCTGCTGGTCACAGCCACGGAGCCAGTTCAGGACTGAGGGAGACGGACCAGGAGCCCGATGGCTGCAGGCCACAGTGGCAGAGTCTTCAGGGTGCTGCTCTCCCCAGTGACTCTAGATTGTCCCCTAGGTGCTCCAATTTCCTCCCACAACCTTCATAAATCAAAGCATTGAGTACAGCAGCTGGGATGTTACATTGAAGTCGGTGACACTGGTGAGGCCTAATTTAGATATTTTGTGGAGTTGCAGTCACCTACCCACAGGAAATATATCAGTAAGTGAAAGAGTACAGACGTTGCTGGCACTACAGGAGCTGAGTCACAGGAAAAGGATGGATAGGTCAGGACTTCATGTTGTACTCCCCAATCAGGGCCAGTCACAAGTTCCAAGAATCCACTCCCAGCTCCCAAGAAATCAGGAGCAAAAGCAGAGACAGTACAGGAAGAAAATTAAATTAGGTTAACACATGAGGAGCAGTTGATGTCTCTGGACCTGTACTCACTGGAGTTTAGAAGAATGAGGAGGGAGGGGTAATCACTGAAACCTATCGAATACTGAAAGCCCTGGATACAGTGGATGTGGAGAGGATGTTTCCTATAGTGGGGGAGTCTAGGACCAGAGGGCACAGATAGAGTGGATGTGGAGAGGATGTTTCCTATAGTGGGGGAGTCTAGGACCAGAGGGCACAGATACAGTGGATGTGGAGAGGATGTTTCCTATAGTGGGGGAATTAGGACCAGAGGACACAGATAGAGTGGATGTGGAGAGGATGTTTCCTGTAGTGGGGAAGTCTAGGACCAGAGGACACAGATAGAGTGCATGTGGAGAGGATGTTTCCTGTAGTGGGGGAGTCTAGGACCAGAGGGCAGAGACAGAGTGGATGTGGAGAGGATGTTCCCTATAGTGAGGGAGTCAGCATAGTAGGACCAGAGGGCACAGCCTCAGAATAGAGGGACATCCATTTAGAACAGATATGAGAGGGAGTTTCTTTAGCCAGAGAGTGGTGAATCTGTGGAATTCATTGCCACAGACAGTTGTGGGGACAAAATCATTGAGTATATTTAGATAAGAGGTTGATAGGTTCTTGATTAGTCAGGGCATCAAAGGTTATGGGGAGAAGGCAGGAGAATGGGGTTGAGGTGGTTAATAAATCAATCCTGATGGAACAGCAAAGCAGACTCGATGGGCTGAATGGCCTTATTCTACTCCTATATCTTAAATCAATCCCCCACACTAGTCAAGAGCAACTTACCATAATTATTCTGGGCACTTTCTGGAATGAAACAAGAAAGAAAAAGAACAATTAATTCCACTGTGATCATTGGAGAGGAGAAATACAGTTTGGAACTTGACAAAAAATTAGCTTTTCATTGACCTTACATCTGACCAGCCTGAATCCCGGGGTCCCAGGTTCCACCTGCAGGACACATTCCCAGACTGGCAGTGCCCATGTTTCACACTGCTGCTGGACTTTCAATCAAAACCAGTGCGAAGGAACAGATCAGTCCCACCCTAGCTACTCTACATCAGCTTCCTCATCTTTCAGAATTGATCTTGAGATTCTCTTACTTGTTGTTAAAGCTCTCAAAGATCTGGTCATGGCTGAAATTAACTCCTGTCTCATCACGGACCTGGACCTACTGTAATCTGGCTACCGTCGTTACAGAAAAGGCAAAGATCCCATTGACTCTTCATGTGGCCTTGGATCACGTGGACTATATAAATACCTTTGTCAGGATGCTGCTTATTGACTACATCTCAGTGTTTAACACAATCATTCCTACAGTTCTAATTGAAAAACTCCGTAAGCACCTCCTGTAACTGGATCTTTGACTTTCTAACCGGAAGGCCACAACATGTGCGGAAATAACATCTGCACCTTGCTGACGGTCAACACTGGGGCACCTCAGTGATGTGTGCTTAGCCCACTGCCCCACTCTCTCTCTACGCTCATGACTGTGTGGCCGGGCACAGCTAAAATGCCATCCACAAAACTTCTGGGCAGTGTCTTTACAAGACGGGTGACCGCAGCTCTTCAGAGGTTGCCTGCCTGGTGTCAGTGGTCACATAACCAGGACTTGTGATATGTACCGGCTGCTCATATGGCCATCCACCACCTGATCTCATGGATTCACGTGACCCTGATCAGTGGGGATGGCGGGGTGGAAGTGGTTTGGTGCTAAGCTGGTGCTACACCTTGTCCAAGGGTGACTTGTAGGCTAGTGGAGGGAAGGAGCATCTTACGTCTCCTTTGCCCTCTACAGTCACCTCTAAACACACATCAGAGGGGCCGCACACACCCAATTATCATTGGCAAAATCGACAGACAACCAACACTATGCATTGCAATGTACAGCTGCCACGAAACATCAAATTTCACAACAAGTGCGGGTGCTGTTAAGCCCGATTCTGATTCTGAACACACAGTTAAAGTCAGTGACCCATGGAACATGCTGATAGAGTCCCCAGCAACAGGATAACATCCCCTCCGGAGATGTGGATACACGTCTGTTTCATCAATAAAACTCACCCGTAAGGGTTTTCAGATTTTCTGAAATTAAAAGAGAAAGATGTTAAAATGAGCATCAAAACACTGAGATCTCAGCCTTGTCCTTCCCTGCCCTGCCCACACATGCGTCCTCTGTTAGAAAGCCGAACCATCAGCAACTTCAACTCAATACGCCCCACAAGAGGATCCCCATGGTAAATTAACCCTAACTGTAATGAACCGGGCTGTCATCCCAAGACTTGGGCCTTCCCCTGGAGAAGGTGGTACTGAACTGCCTTCTGGACATGAGGTAATCTTTCTAGCTGAAGGTGCTCCCGCAGTGCTGCTGGCGAGGGACTTCCTGGGTGAAAGAGGAACACAGAACAGTACAGGCCCTCTGGCCTACCATGTTGTGTCAACCCTTTAACTTTGACCTCCAAGATCAATCTAACCCTTCCCTCCCGCATAACCCCCCATTTTTCTTTCACCCATGTGCCTCTTAAATGCTCCGAATGAACTTGCCTCGCCTCTAGCGCCACTCCAGGCAGGCAGCATGTTCCACACACCCACCACACTTTCCTCCAAACACCTGAAATTGATGGCCCCGCGTTCGTCCCTGGGAAAGTCCCCTCATTATAGGAAGGATATGGAAGCTTTACAAAGGAGATTTACCTGGATGCTGCCTGGAGCACGCCTTATGAGGATGGGTTGATAGAGGTGTACAAGACGATAAGAGGCGTAGATAGGGTGGATAGCCAGAGACTTTTCCCCAGGGCGGAAATGGAATAACTGTAAGGCGATTGGAGGGAAGTATGGGAGTGGGGGATAAATCAGCGGTAGCTTTTGTTTTAGACACAGGGAGCGGAAAGAGTGTGGCAGCTACACGAGGGACATAGATAGGCAGATGGTCGATAGAGAAATGGAGGGTTGTGTGGAAGAGAAGGATTTGATTAATCTTGGAGTGGCACAACTGTGGACTGAGGGGCATGTACCGTTCCCTGATCTGCCTGTCTGGACTAAGATGGCATCACGTTCGGAGCCCTGAACAATGCTCGATGTCGTACTGGACCCTATCTACACGTCAAGAGGAAAACTCCAGATGATGCAGGAAGAACTTCAGCCTCTTACCTATTTCGTTGATTATGGACTCATATTCTGCAAGAACAGAAAAGTAGTGTCAAAAGCAAGCCGTTAGTAACAACTGATTACAGTTGAGTACAGTACTTTACAAAGCAAAGTAATATGATGGGCAACCATTTTAACCCCTATCCCCATTCCCACGATCGGTCCATGGCCTCTTTTTACATGATGAGGCCACACTCAGGTTGCAGGAGCAACACCTCCTATTCCACCTGGGTAGCCCCCAACCTGAGAGCATGAACATCAATTTCTCCTTCCAAATTTTTATTTCTCTCCTTCTCTCTTTCCTCTTCTATCTGCCATTTCAGCCTCTTACTACTTCACCTCACTTTTCTAACATCTCCGCCTGCTGCCCCTCCTCCTTTCTTCTCTCCCATGGTCCACTCTCCTCTCCCATCAGATTCCTTCTTCTCCAGCCCTTTACCTTTTGGGAGGAACCAACTCGAAGGTTCCACCTATCACCTTCCAGCTAGTCCTCCAACCCCCCCACCCCCACTTTTTTATCTGGTATCGTCCCCTTTCCTTCCCAGTCCCGGTGAAGGCTCCCAGCAGAAACACTGAATGCTGATTCATTTCCATAGGATGCTGCCTGGCCTGCTAAGTTCCTCCACAATCTTGGTGTGCGCTGCTCTGGATTTCCAGCAGCTTAATGTGAAAAAGACTAAGGAGCTGGTGGTAGGCCTGAGGAGAGCTAAGGTACCAGTGACCCCTGTTTCCATCCAGGGGGTCAGTGTGGACATGGTGGAGGATTACAAATATCTGGGGATACGAATTGACAATAAACTGGACTGGTCAAAGAACACTGAGACTGTCTACAAGAAGGGTCAGAGTCGTCTCTATTTCCTGAGGAGACTGAGGTCCCTTAACATCTGCCGGACGATGCTGAGGATGTTCTACGAGTCTGTGGTGGCCAGTACTATCATGTTTGCTGTTGTGAGCTGGGGCAGCAGGCTGAGGGTAGCAGACACCAACAGCATCAACAAACTCATTCGTAAAGCTAGTGATGTTGTGGGGATGGAACTGGACTCTCTCACAGTGGTGTCTGAAAAGAGGATGCTGTCTAAATTGCATGCCATCTTGGTCAATGTCTCCCATCCACTACATAATGTACTGGGTGGGCACAGGAGTACATTCAGCCAGAGACTCATTCCACCGAGATGCAGCACAGAGCGTCATAGGAAGTCATTCCTGCCTGTGGCCATCAAACTTTACAACTCCTCCCTTGGAGGGTCAGACACCCTGAGCCAATAGGCTGGTCCTGGACTTATTTCAATAATTTACTGGCATAATTTACATATTACTATTTAACTATTTATGGTTCTGTTACTATTTATTATTTATGGTGCAACTGTAACGAAAACCAATTTCCCCCAGGATCAATAAAGTATGATTATGACTATGACTATCTGCAGAATCTCATGGCAATATTTTCTTCTATGTGCTGTGAGGATGTGGAGGAACGTTGCGCTGTTTGGTTGTACGCATGTACAGTCGAAATGACAATAAACGAACTTAATCTTGAACAAGGCTCTTCCAGTCCAAATGATGTGTTTGCAATGGGGGATTTTGTGACGTATATTTGAAATGGGAGCTCCAATGCACAGGATTAGAGAACGCTGCAGACCATGGCCAGCTCAGGCAGCTCAAGCATGGACACTAGCCTCCCACCATCAAGAACACCTTCAAAAGCTACTCAAGAAGGCAGCACACCTTATTAAGGACTCTCTCCATATGCCTCCTTCTCATTGCCGCCATCACAGGGGAGGTAGAGGAGCTTGAAGACCCACACTCAACATTTTAGGGGAACAGCGTCTTCCCGTCTATCAGATCTCTCAACGGTTCATGAACCCAGGGACACTCCCATGGTTCTTTGCTCTCTTTGTGCACATTTTTATATATTTCTTACTCTAGCTAAGACCATAAGACATAGGAGCAGAATGTGCCATTCGGTCCATCAAGTCTGTTCCACAAATGAACAGCTCTTCCATACCTCAGACCAGGTAGCTGAGGACATGGTGGCCCGTGGTGGAGTGATTACTTTTGGGAATTAACCAGAATTGGTAAAATCCAGGGATCTAGCCATTCAATTACAAAGATGGCACGAGTTTGGCTACATTTCCCTAAGGGTCTGAGGAGACTCGGGATGTCACCAAAGTCTCTTGTAAATCTCTGCAGCAAGCACTCTAACTGGCTGCTTTCACTGTCAGGTATAGAGGGGCCACAGCACTGGGTCAGAAAGTTGCAGACTCAGCCTTTTCGATCGTTCGGTATGCCAACCTCAGTTTCTCCCATCCTGCACCCCCAACCTCCCAAAATCTACCTCCTACCCAAAATCCACAAACCCAGCCTGTTTTTGCCCCCACTGAACTGATATCGGCATACCTCAACTCTGTTTTATCCCCCCAGTTCAGTCCCTTCCCACCGACATCCGTGACACCTCACATGCTCCTGATCCTTTCAAGAATTTCAGATTTCCTGGCCCCCATCATCTTATTTTTACTGTGGATGTCCAGTCCCTATACACCTCCATCCCCCACCAGGAAGGCATCAAAACTCTCTGTCTCTTTCTGGACATCATCTTGCCTCTAACCTCCATCCTGCCCTCAGATCCATCTGTCCATTTCTGACAACTCCCTTCTCTTTCTTGATATCACAGTCTCTATCTCCAGAGAGAGCTAATACACTGATGCCTATTACAAACCTATGGACTCTCACAACTACCTGGACTATACCTCGCCCCCCCCTGCCACTTGTAAAAACGCCACCCCGTTCTCTCAATTCCTTCGTCTCCACCGCATCTGCTCTCAGGCTGAGGCTTTTCATTCAAGAACGAAGAAAGGGGCTTCCCTTCCTCCACCATCAAAGCTGTCTCAACCACATCACTTTCATTTCACGCATGTCTGATCTTAACCCATCCTCCCGCTACCCTACCAGGGTTCCTCTTGTCCTCACCTACCACCCCACCAGCCTCCACATCCAGCACATAATTCTCCGAAACGGGCGCCACCTTCAATGGGATCCCACCACCAAGCTCATCTTTCCCCCTCCTCCCCCCTACTTTCTGCTTTCCGCAGGGATCACTCCCTACTTGACTCCCTTGTCCATTCATCCCTCCCCACTGATCCTCCTAGCACTTATTCTTGCAAGCGGAACAAGTGCTGCACCTGCCCCTACACCTACTCCCTCGCTACCATTCAGGGCCCCAAACAGTCCTTCCAGGTGAGGCGACTCTTCACCTGTGAGTCTGTTAGGGTCCTATACTGTGTATGGTGCTCCCGGTGTGGCCTCCTGTATATCGGTGAGACCCGACGTAATTGGGAGACAGCTTCGCCGAGCATCTATGCTCCGTCCGCCAGAAAAAGCCAGATCTCCCAGTGGCCACCCATTCTAATTTCAATTCCCATATTTCCATTCATGGCCTCCTCCACTATCGTGATGAGGCCACACTTAGGTTGGAGGAACAACACCTTATATTCCGTTTGGGTATCCTCCAACCTGATGGCATGAACATCGATTTCTCAAACTTCCAGTAATGCCTCCCAACCCAACCGCCCTTCACCATTTCCCAGCCCCGTTTCCCTCCCTCACCGTATCTCCTTGCCCGTCCAACGCCTCCCTCTGGCGCTCCATCCCTTTTTCTTTCTCCCATGGCCTTCTGTCTCTTTCACCAATCAACTTCCCAGCTCGTTACTTCATCCCTCCCCCTCCAGGTTTCACCTATCACCTTGTGTTCTCTCTCCCCTCCCCCCCCCACCTTTTAAATCTAGTCCTCAGCCTTTTATCCTCCAGTCCTGCCAAATGATTTCGGCCCAAAATGTCAACTGTGCTCTTTTCCACAGATGCTGCCTGGCCTGCTGAGCTCCTCCAGCATTTTGTGTGCATTGCTCGGATTTCCAGCATCAGCAGAGTTTCTCGTCAGCCGTTTCGATCATGGGCACAAGCCTTCCCCAGCAATCAGGACACCTTCAAAGGGTATTGCTTCAAAAAGGCAGCATCCATCATTGAGGAGCCCCCTCACCCAGGACAGGCCCTCTTCTGACTGACACCGTCAAAGGGGTGGGAGAGGAGCCTGAAGACCCACACTCAATGTTTTAGGAACAGGTTCTTCCTCACCGCCACCAGATTTCTGAATGGACAATGAACCAATGGACACTACCTCACTATTTTTGCATTAGTTAATTTTTTTCATACATGTATTTCTCACTGTTATTTATAGTTTTTTTAAAATTATGTATTGCAATGTACTGTTGCAACAGATTTCTACATATGCCCAGTGATATTAAACCTGATTCTGATCTAGGAGGTCAGACATGTGACGAACATGAAAACTATTTCTGAAGGACCAATTTGCTCTTCACCAAGATGCCAGAGTAGGTAGTGAACACAAGGCTTGGTGTGTGTGTCAGGAAACAGAAAGATTAAATCAGGACTCTGAGGTCGATTTCAGCAGTTTCTAGATCACATACAACAGAGACAAGGACAAACTTCAGACACTGGAGCATTTACTCAGTGGAGTAGGCCAGGACGAAATTAGTCCAAAGTGTCAGGTTAAATTTCTGGAGAACGTACGATCTTTTAGTCTGGTCTCTGTTCATTGAAGTCCAAGTTCATTGTCACCTGAGTGTACACCTATACAACCAAACGAAAGAACAGACCGCGGTGCGCCCACAAAACACATTATCACACACAGCACACTAAGCAAAATACTTCCATAACTGTGGCCCCTATTCGTCAGGGTCGACCGTGGATGTTGTGTCTCAGCTGCCTACGTGATATGCAAGCTGGTTCACAAGCCGCAGCAGTACGATATGGAGACCAAGCTGTTGCGCGTGCGGCAGGCTCCCTCTCTCCACACCAGCGGAGTCCAATACCATTTGGCACCAGCAGAGTAGCAGGAATTGCCAGTCAATGTTGAATCTAACGTGCAGCTGCCTTAGGGACCCTAATTCGAGGTTTACTCCTTTGGGGTTTACTCCCAAAGACTTCCCCATGAGAGGCTACAGGTGCGAGGCAGCGAGGGTTTGAGATCAGAAACACAAAATAATCAGAGTTGTCCATCTCCTAGATAAGCTGCCAATCCTCATCTGCCTGAAGTGACTGGTTTTAAGGTGCCAATAACACACCATTACTCGTTCTCCTGAGAGTAGAAGCACTTTCGTCGGGTGTAATAGCTAAGCCACAGATGAAGACCAGGAGCTGGGCTTGGTTGTCAGAGGCTCTTTGAGGTTTGTTTAGTTTGCTTTAGCCAGGGTTAGTAGTGGGGATAAGATCCCACCACCATTACATGCTTCCAATGCAGCTTACCATAAACAAGTTATAAAATAGAATTGAAAAATGCATGTAGCACGCAGCACAGGTAAATAGTAAACGTGAAACAAAGGAAAAGGATTACTTACGCTCAAGTGTTGGACGTTTGTACAACTCTGGAAGAGAACAGACAGGTGCGTAAACACTTTGCACTTCTCAGTAAACCAACATGCGCATCGATACGATGTTGTAAGACAGGCTTTTAATCTGCCTGTGTACAATGAGGTCACACTCGGGAGAAACACCTCACACTCTGCCTGGATCATCTCCAACCTGATGGCATGAACATCGAGTTCTCCAACCTTTATCAATTTCTCCTTCCCTCTTCTTTTTTTCCATTCATCATTCTGGTTACCTTCTCATCTCATCTCCTCTCCTCACCTGGCCATTATCTCCCTCTGGTTCCCCTCCTCTTTCCCTTCTCCCAAGGTCCACTCTCCTCTCCTATCAGATTCCTTCTTCTTCAGCCCTTTATCTCTTCCACCTCTCACCTCCCAGCTTCTTATTTCATACCCCTCCCCTTCTCACCCACCTTTCCCCTCACCCGGTCTCACCTATGTCCTGTCAACTTGAGCTCCTCCCTCCATCCCCACCTCCTAATTCTGGCTTCTGCCCCCTTCCTTTCCCGTCTTGATGAAGAGTCCTGGACCAAAACACCGACTATTTATTCCTCTCCGTAGATGCTGCCTCCAACATTTTGTGTCTGTTTCTCTGGATTTCCAGCATCTGCAGGATCTCTTGTCTTTGTGTGCACAAATCTACTATTGTAACAGCATTACGATAATCTGTTTATGTGCACCAGTCTACTGTCGTTAACACAATACGATACTCTACTCTGAACAAAGTGCTTTCCAAAATAGTCAAACTTTAAATCCACCATTACTGGTACATTCACCATTCCTCCCTTAGATGTTGTCCAATTAGCCTCCTGATTGGGTAACAGTTTTGTCCCCCAAGCCACTAGACTCTCAACTCCCAGAGTCCAGTCTGACACCAACCTAAACATACACTCAACTGAACACCACTCCATTCCCTTTGCAATTTTTGCTCATTTCTTTCTCAATTCCTGCTCAAACATTGTTTACTTTTACATTTACATCATTATTATATTGTAATTTGTCTTTTACTGTGTCTATTGTCTTGTTTATTAATTATTGTACTGTCTTGCACTGTCTTGTGCACTTTGTGTAGTCCCATGTAGGCCTGAACTCTAATGTAGTTTTGTGTTGTTTCAGATAGTCTAGTGTAGTTCTGTGTTGTTTCAGGTAGTCTAGTGTAATTTTGTGTTGTTTCACGTAGCCTAGTGTAGTTTTGTGTTGTTTCACGTAGTCTACTGTAGTTTTGTGTTGTTTCAGGTAGTCTAGAGTAGTTCTGTGTTGTTTCATGTAGTTTAGTGTAGTTCTGTGTTGTTTCAGGTAGTCTAGTGTAGTTCTGTGTTGTTTCAGGTAGTCTAGTGTAGTTTTGTGTTGTTTCATGCAGCACCATGGTCCTGGAGAATCGTTGTTTTGTTTTTACTGTGTACTGTACTAGCAGTTACAGTTGAAATGACAATAAAAGCGACTTGACTTGACTCCTTCCCAAGGACTTCCACCAACAATGGACTGTTCCCCAACCCCCCAAAGAACTCATAACCTGAAACTCACTTTGTAATCTGGATGTCTATCGCATCGTTAAGTCCCAGAACCCTCATGTAACAGTTAGCATAACATTTACAGTGTCAACGATTGGGGTTCAATTCCCACCACTGCCTGTGAGGTGTTTGTACGTTCTCCCCGTAACTGCGTGGGTTTCCTGCCGCTACTCCAGGTTCCCCCCAGAGTCCAAAGACATACCGGTTGGCAGGTTAATTAGTCACATGGGCATCACTGGGCGGTGCGCAGGCTCGTTAAGCCAGCGGGGGCCTGTTGACGTGCTGTAAGACGGCACCATCTCAAACAGCGGCAGAGAAATGACCCACAGCAGAGGGGCTTACCACTCGCATTTGTCCGCTTCCTGTAGTAAAGCCACGCAGTGCACACAAGTACAACAAGTAGAATGAGGAAGAACACCATGAACACGCTGAAGAATTTTGAAACACGTGGGAAGAATTCATCTGGGGAGAGGTGGGGAGAGAGAACACGAATTAAAATCTGACGCAGTACGCTCGCCAACTCATGCACATGGTGCCTGCATTTACATAACCCCCGTTACATTGAAATGGGCCCTCCAAGTCCCACATTCACAAATCCTCTTGATTTCTGCGTGCCATCTCTATGCAAGTCCAAATCTCATCGTGAAATATTGTCTGTTCCCACCATTCCATCATGGCTGATTTTTTTAAAAATCCCTCTCAGTTGAATTTTCCTACCTTCTCCCGTAACCTTTGACATCCAGATTAATCAACAACCTATCAACCTCCATTTTAAGTATATCCAAAGACTTGGCCTCCACAGCCGTCTGTGGCAATGAATTCCACAGATTCAACACCCTCGGGCTGAAGAAATTCCTCCTCATCTCTGTTCAAATAGGATGCCCCTCTATTTTGAGGCTGTGCCCTCGGGCACTACCCCCACTATAGGAAACACCCTCTCCACATCCACTCTATCTAGGCCTTTCAATATTCGGCTCAGTTCCGAGATTCCCCCTAATTCCTCTAAACTCCAGTGGGTACAGACCCAGAGCCCCAAATGCTCATCATGTTAACCCTTTCATCTCCAGAATCTTTCTCATGAACCTCATCCGGACCCTCTCTAATGCCAGCACATTTTCACGATACCCCAAGAGTGGTCTGACCAATGCGCTATAAGGCCTCAGTATTACAGACTTCATGACTCCTGTCCAGCAAACCCTCATCTCACTACATTGGCCAGGCCAATCCATGTTGAACTAATCTTCTGGTTCATGGATACAGGCTAGGTTCCTCTGGGCTTGTGTGTATAAGCTAACAGTGCCTCCGAGAAAGATATTCACCCCCCCCCCCCCCGGAAGTTTTCATGTTTGCCTGTTTTACAACATTGAATCACAGTGGACTTATTTTGGCTGTTTTTGATACTGATCAACAGAAAAAGACTCATGTCAAAGTGGAAAAAGATCTCTACAAAATTCATTACAAATATAAAACACTAAAATAAAATTGATTGCACAATTATTCAGCCCCTTTAATGTGACACATCAAATCATCACTGGTGCAGCCAATTGGTTTTAGAAGTCACATAATTAGTTAACTGCAGATCTCAAGTGTAATCAAGGTGTTTCAATTGATTGTAGTAAAAATACCCCTGTATCTGGAAGGTCCAACTGCTGGTGAGTCAGTATCCTAGCAAAAACTACACCACAGAGACAAAAGAACACTTCAAGCAACTCCATGAAAAGTTTATTGAAAAGCACAAGTCAGGAGATGGATAGAAGGAAATCTCCAATTCACTAAATAGCCCTTGCAGTACAGTTAAATCAATCATCAAAAAATGGGGGAAAAAATGCACAGCTGTATATCTGCCTAGAGCAGAGCACCCACAAAAACCGACTGACCGTGCAAGAAGGAGACCACCAAGAGACCCATGGCAGCTCTGGAGGAGTTACAAGCTTCAGTGGCTGAGATGGCAGAAACTGCACAGACAACAACTGTTGCCCGGGTGCTTCACCAGTCACAGCTTTATGGGAGAGTGGCGAAGAGAAAGCCACTGTTGAAAAAAGCTCACATGATATCTTGGCTAGAGTTTGCCAAAAGGCCTGTGAGAGACTCTGAAGTCAGCTGGAAGAAGGTTCTATGGTCTGATGAAACCAAAATTGAATGTTTTGACCATCAGACTAAACACTATGTGTGGGGTAAGCCAAACACCGCACATCATCGGAAACACACCATCACTACCGAGAAGCATGGTGGTGGCTGCATCCTGCTGTGAGGATGCTTCACTGCAACAGGCCCTGGAAGTCTTGTGAAGGTAGAGGGTAAACTGAATACAGCAAAATACAAGGAAGGTCTGGAGGAAAACCTGATGCAGTCTGCAAGAGAACTGTCACTTAAGAGAAGAATTGTTTTCTAGCAAGACAATCACCCCAAGTGTAAAGCTAAAGCTATACAGGAATGGCTTATAAACAACAAAGTCAATGTCCTGGAGTGGCCAATTCAGAGTCCAGACCTCAATCCAATTGAGAATTTGTGACTGGACTTGAAAAGGCTGTTCACTCACGATCCCTATGCAATCTGACGGAGCTTGAGCAGTTTTGTAAAGTAGAATGGGGAAAGATTGCAGTGTCCAGATCTGCAAAGCTGATAGAGACTTATCCACACAGACTCAAGGCTGTAATTGCTGCCAAAGGTACATCTACTAAATACTGACTTGAAGGGGGTGAGCAATTATACAATCAATTTTATGTTTAATAACTGTAATAAATTTAGACCAACATGCAGAGATTTGTTTTCACTTTGACACAAAAAGAGTCTTTTCTGTTGATCAGTGTCAAAAAAGCCAAATTAAATCCACTGTGATTCAATGTTGTAAAACAATAAAACATGAAAACTTCCAAGGAGGGGAGTGGATACTTTTATAGACACTGTATATCCCCGTGTCTTGCACTGGGCAACCCCATGTTCCCTAAAACTGCTTCCCCTTGCCTGACATCCCACTGACTTGCTCAGACTCACCACGGAGGCCCTCTGTTGTTCAGGGTCCACCATCAATGCTGTGTCCTAGCCGTCATATGCAAGCCAAGACGGTATGGTATGGAGAGCAAGCTGTCGCCCGTGTCGTAAGCTCCCACCCCCGCGCATCCGATGAACCCAAAGAAACGGCAGAGACCCACCCAGTTTGGCCCCAGTGGTATCGCAGGAATTGCCAGTTAGCACTAGACTCGATGTAGGGACTCCAGCACCGGTTCTCCCCCCCTCGGGGTTTACTCCCAAAGCCTTCTCCATGAGGGGGTCCAGCTGCAGGGCGGCGGAGGTTTGAGATCAGAGCTTTCCTTCTCCTAAGTGAGAAGGCTGAGGAGCCCCATCCGCCTGAGGCAGCTGGTTTTTAAGGTGCCATTGCCCCTTCTTCCGTCAGTAGAAATGGTTTTGTCAGGCTGAGCAGCCAAGCCACACGTGAAGGCCAGGAGCTGGACATGGTTGTCAGAATCTATTTGAGACGTACACCACTGAGAACACTTAACAGATCATGGGAGGTTATCCCCACTCCCATCAGCTATAACAACATCCATGTCCGCACGAAACCTGTGTGTGGTGCACCTGCACACACCCAGCCTGCAGGACGCACTCTTGAAGACACACTGAGCACGGGCATAGAACACAACAGCACAGTACAGGCCCTTCAGCCCACAATGTTGTGCTGGCCTTTTAATCTACCTTCCCTCCATTTTTTCTTACATCAATGTGACCAGTGTGTTAGATAAGTGATGGTCAGGGAAGCGAAGAAAGAGCTCCAATAGTAGAGAGCACCCCTGTGACCATCCCCCTCAGTAATCGTTGTCTCGTTTTGGATGCTGTTGAGGGGGGTGACCTGACAGAGGACGACCACAGTGATTGGGTCTCTGGAACTGAGCCTGGTTCCGTGGTGCCAGGAGAGAAGAAGATGAGGAATGCGGTAGTCATAGGGGATTCCATAGTGAGGGGAACAGACAGGAGGTTCTGTCAGCCTGATAGAGATACCCACATGGTGTGTTGCCTCCCAGGTGCCAGGGTACGGGATGCCTCGGATCGGGTGCAGAGTATACTGAAGGGAGAGGGTGAACAGCCAGAAGTCTTGGTACACGTTGGTACCAATGACATAGGTAGAAAAAGGGAGGAGGTCCTGAAGATAAAATTCAGGGAGTCGGTTAGGAAACTGAAAAGCAAGACCTTGAGGGTAGTAATCTCAGGGTTGCTGCCTGTGCCACGTGCTAGTGAGTGCAAGAATATCATGATCAGGCGAATTAATGTGTGGCTGAGAGACTGGTGTAGGGGGTAGGGATTCAGATTCCTGGATCATTGCGGCCTCTTCTGGGGGAGGTATGACCTGTACCAAAAGGATGGGTTACACCTGAACCCAGGGGGTCCAATATCCCAGTGGGCAGATTTAATAGAACTGCTGGGGAGGGTTTAAACTAATTTGGCACAGGGATGGGAACCACAGTGATAGAGCTGAGGAAGAGGAAAACAGAAATAAATCAAAGATAACGCGCAACAGAGATTATAGAAAGAACAGGCAGGAGATGAAGCATAATCACAGACAGTGGCATGAGTTACAGGGCAATAGAGGAATGGTACAGATAAAACAGAACGCAACAAATACTGGACTGAAAGTGTTATATTTGAATGCACGCAGCATAAGGAATTAAATAGGTGATCTTGAAATTCAGCTACAGGTTGGCAAGTATGACGTTGTGGCCATCTCTGAAACTTGGCTAAAGGATGGCTGCCATTGGGAGCTGAACGTCCAAGGATATACGGTGTATCAGAAAGATAGGCTAGAAGGCAGAGGGGGTGGTGTGGCTCTGTGTTTAAGAAATAATATTAAATCGTTGGAAATAGATGATATTGGATTGGAAGGTGTGTGGTCTCTATGGGTCGAGTTAAGAAATGGCAAGGGTAAAAGGACCCTAATGGCAGTTGTATACAGGCCTCCAAACAGCAGCCAGGATGTGGATTACAAATTACAGCAGGAGATAGAAAAGGCATGTCAGAAGGGCAATGTCATAATCGTTGGGGATTTTAATATGAAAGTGGATTGGGAAAACCAGGCCAGTACTGGGCCTCAAGAGAGAGAATTTGTAGAATGTCTACGGGATGGCTTTTTGGAACAGCTTGTTGTTGAGCCCACCAGGGGGATCGGCTGTGCTGGATTGGGTGTTGTGCAATGATCCAGAGGTGATGAGAGAGCTTAAGGTTAAGGAATCCTTAGGTAACACTGATCACAATATGATCGAGTTCACATTGAAATTTGAGAGGGAAAAAAATAAAATCCAATGTGTCCGTGCAATAAAGGAAATTACAATGGTATGAGAGGGGAACTGGCTGAAGTTGACTGAAAAGGGACATTAGCAGGAAGGACAGCAGAGCAGCAATGGCTGGAGTTACTGCAAAAAATGAGGGAAGTACAAGACAGATATATTCCAAATAAGAAGAAATTTTCAAAGAATGACATTACCATGGCCGACAAGTGAAGTCAGAGCCAAAGTAAAAGCAAAAGTGAGGACATACAAGGATGCCAAAGCCAGTGGGAAGATAGAGGATTGGGGAGCTTTTAAAAACTTGCAGTAGGAAACTAAGAAGGTCATTTCGAAGGAAAAGATGAATTCTGAGAGGAAGCTGACGACTAATATCAAAGAAGATACTAAAAGCTTTTTTAAGTATATAAAGGGTGAAAGGGAGTTGTGGGTAGATATAGGACCAATAGAAAATGACGCTGGAGATATTGTAATGAGAGAAGCAGAGATGGCAGAGGAACTGAATGCGCATTTTGCATCAGTCTTCACAGTCGAAGACGTCTGCAGTATACCGGACATTCAAGAGTGTAAGGGAAGTGAAGTATCTGCAGTGAAAATTATGACCGAGAAGGTGCTCAGGAAACTTAATGGTCTGAGGGTGGATAAATCTCCTGGACCTGATGGAATGCACCCTCAGGTTCTGAAGGAAGTAGCTGGAGAGATTGCGGAGGTATTAACAATGATCTTTCAAGAATCGATAGATTCTGGCATTGTACCGGATGACTGGAAAATTACAAATGTTACTCCGCTATTTAAGAAGGGTGGGAGGCAGCAGAAAGGAAACTATAGACCTGTTAGCCTGATATCAGTGGTTGGGAAGTTGTTGGAATTGATTGTTAGGGATGAGATTATGGAACACCTGGAGGTACATGACAAGATAGACCAAAGCCAGCATGGTTTCCTGAAAGGAAAATCCTGCCTGACTAACCTACTGCAATTCTTTGAGGAAATTACAAGCAGGGTAGACAAAGGAGATGCAGTAGACATGGTGTACTTGGATTTTAAGACCTTTGACAAGGTTCCACACATGAGGCTGCTTTGCAAGATAAGAGCCCATGGAATTACAGGTAAATTACTAGCGTGGGTGGAGCATTGGCTGATCAGCAGAAATCAGAGAGCGGGAATAAAGCGATCCTATTCTGGTTGGTGTTCCAAAGGGGTCGGTGTTGGGACCACTGCTTTTTACGATGTTTGTCAATGTTCTGGGACCTCTACTTTCCATGATTTTTATTAACGACCTGGATGTGGGGGTAGAAGGGTGGGTTGGCAAGTTTGCAGACGACACAAAGGTTGGTGGTGTTGTGAGTAGTGTAGAGGATTGTCAAAGATTGCAGAGAGACATTGATAGGATGCAGAAGTGGGCTGAGAAGTGGCAGATGGAGTTCAACCCGGAGAAGTGTGAGGTGGTACACTTTGGAAGGACAAACTCCAAGGCAGAGTACAAAGTAAATGGCAGGATACTTGGTAGTGTGGAGGAGCAAAGGGATCTGGGGGTACATGTCCACAGACCCCTGAAAGTTGCCTCAGAGGTGGATAGGGTAGTTAAGAAAACTTATGGGGTGTTAGCTTTCATAAGTCGAGGGATAGAGTTTAAGAGTCGCGATGTAATGATGCAGCTCTATAAAACTCTGGTTAGGCCACACTTGGAGTACTGTGTCCAGTTCTGGTCACCTCACTATAGGAAGGATGTGGGAGCATTGGAAAGGGTACAGAGGAGATTTACCAGGATGTAGCCTGGTTTAGAGAGTATGCATTATGATCAGAGATTAAGGGAGCTAGGGCTTTACTCTTTGGAGAGAAGGAGGATGAGAGGAGACATGATAGAGGTATACAAGATATTAAGAGGAATAGATAGAGTGGATAGCCAGCGCCTCTTCCCCAGGACACCACTGCTCAATACAAGAGGACATGGCTTTAAGGTAAGGGGTGGGAAGTTCAAGGGGGATATTAGAGGAAGGTTTTTCACTCAGAGAGTGGTTGGTGCGTGGAATGCCCTGCCTGAGTCAGTGGTGCAGGTAGATACACTAGTGAAATTTAAGAGACTACTAGACAGGTATATGGAAGAATTTAAGGTGGAGGGTTACCTGGGAGGCAGGGTTTGAGGGTCGGCACAACATTGTGGGCTGAAGGGCCTGTACTGTTCTATGTACTATATTCTCAACTATGGTATTAATGAATTTGTGGCTAAATTTGCTGATGATACAAAGATAGGCGGAAGAGTGAGTAGTGTTGAGGAAACAGAGAACCTACAGAGAGACTTAAATAGTTTAGGGGAATGGGCAAAGAAGTGGCAAATGAAATACAATGTTGGAAAGTGTATGGTTATGCACTTTGGTGGAAGAAATAAACAGGCAGACTATTATTTAGATGGGGAGAGAATTCAAAATGCAGAGATGCAAAGGGACTTGGGAGTCCTTGTGCAGGATACCCTAAGGGTTAACCTCCAGGTTGAGTCGGTTGTGAAGAAGGTGAATGCGATGTTGGCATTCATTTCTAGAGGTATAGAATATAAGAACAGGGATGTGATGTTGAGGCTCTATAAGGCACTCATGAGACACACTTGGAGTATTGTCTGCAGTTTTGGGCTCCTTATTTTAGAAAGGATATACTGACATTGGAGAGGGTTCAGAGAAGATTCACGAGGATGATTCCAGGAATGAAAGGGTTACCGTATGAGGAACGTCAGGCAGCTCTTGGGCTGTATTCCCTGGAGTTCAGGAGCATGACGGGGGGATCTCATAGAAACATTCAGATTGTTAAAAGGTCTGAACAGATTAGATATGGCGAAGTTATTTCCCATGGTAGGAGATGCTAGAACAAGAGGGCATGACTTCAGGATTGAAGGACGTCAGTTTAGAACAGAGATGCAGAGAAATTACTTAGTCAGAGGGTGGCAAATCTGTGGAATTTGTTGCCACGAGCGGCTGTGGAGGCCAAGTCATTGGGTGCGTTTAGGGCAGAGATAGATAGGATCTTGATTAGCCAGGGCATCAAAAGGTATGGGGTGAAAGCAGGGGAGTGGGGGTGACTGGAAAAATTGGATCAGTTCTTGATTGAATGGCAGACTCGATGGCCCGAATGGCCTACTTCTGATCCTATATCTTATGGTCTTATGTCTTGAATGTTCCTAATGTATCTGCCTCCACCACCACCCCCCAGCAAGGCATTCCGTGCACCCACCACTGTCCGTGTTTAAAAAACCTACCCCTGACATCCCTCCCAACTATATTTTCCTCAAATTACCTTTTTAAAATTATTCCTCCTTGTATTAGCCGTTTCTACCCTGAGGAAAAGCACTTGATCTATGCCTCTTTTAAAGTCACCTCTCATCCTCCTTTGCTCCTAAGCGAAAAGCTCTAGCTCACTAAACCTTTCCGCATAAGACGTGCTCTCCAATCCAGACAGCATCCCGGTAAACCTCCTCTGCACCCTCTCTAAAGCTTCCACATTCTTCAGATAGGAGCTGACCAGAAATGAACGTGTGGTCTAACCAGAGTTTTATAGAGTTGCAACGTTACCTCGCGGCTCTTGAACGCGATCCCCCAACTAATGAAGGCCAACCCACCGTACGCCTTCTTAACCACCCTATCCACTTGACTCGATGGACGTGGACCCCCAGATCCCTCTGTTCCTCCACACGGCTAAGAATCCTGCCATTATCCTGCCTTCCAATTCGACCTTCCAAACTGACACACCTCCGGATTCTCAGTCCAGCTTTGCATCCTGCACGTTCTGTTGTAACCGACGGCAGCCTCCCGGACTGTCCGCACCACCACCTCCACTCAGCGGTAGGTTGAGCTATCACTCAATGAGGGTGAGAGGTAGAAGATGACAAGTGGACAACCAAAGGCTTTTTCCACAGGCCGGAAATGGCCAAATCAAGGGAACTCAATTTTAGGGTGATGGGAGGGCAGTATAGGGGGGGACATCCGAGGAAGTTCTTCACACAGAGAATGGTGAGCACATGGAACGTCCTACCAGAGGTGGTGGTAGAGTGAGATACAACAGGGATATTTAAGAAACCCTCACAACACGCTGGAGGAACTCAGCAGGTCGGGCAGCATCCGTGGAGACGATCAGTCAACGTTTCAGGCCGGAACCCTTCGTCAGGACTGTAGAGGGAAGGGGCAGAGGCCCTATAAAGAAGGTGGGGGGAGGGTGAGAAGGAGAAGGCTGGTAGGTTCCAGGTGAAAAACCAGTAAGGGGAAAGATAAAGGGGCGGGGGAGGGGAAGCAGGGAGGTGATACGCAGGAAAGGTGAAGAAGGAATAGGGGAAAACACAATGGGTAGTAGAAGGAGGTGGAACCATGAGGGAGGTGATAGGCAGCTGGGGTAGGGGGCAGAGTGACATAGGGAGAGGGGAAGGGAGGGGGAGGGAATTACCGGAAGTTGGAGAATTCAATGTTCATGCCAAGGGGCTGGAGACTACCTAGACGGTATATGAGGTGTTGCTCCTCCATCCTGAGTTTAGCCTCATCGTGGCAGTAGAGGAGGCCATGTATGGACATATCTGAATGGGAGTGGGAAGCAGAGCTGAAATGGAAATTGAAGGGATATGTAGGAGACTCTTAGGCACAAGGATGAAAGAAAAATGCAGGGCTATGTACAAAATGAGGATTAAATTGATCTTAGAGTAGGTGAAACAGAAAATGTACAACAGCACAGGATCAGGCCAGAATGTTGCGCCAGCCCAGTTAAATTAGCAATCAAGTGGCCAGCACTGTGGGCCATAGGGCCTGCGCTGTTCGATGTTATCAAGTTGGCACAGCTCGGAACCACATCCATCTTTAGGCAAGTATCACCGAGACTGTCCTGAGCAGTTGCATCACTGTCTGGTACGGGAATCGCCAGGCCCACCAGGGTTTCCCTTCCACCCACCACGGGAATCACCAGGCCCACCAGGGTTTCCCTTCCACCCACCACGGGAATCGCCAGGCCCACCAGGGTTTCCCTTCCACCCACCACGGGAATCGCCAGGCCCACCAGGGTTTCCCTTCCACCCACCACGGGAATCGTCAGGCCCACCAGGGTTTCCCTTCCACCCACCACGGGAATCGCCAGGCCCACCAGGGTTTCCCTTCCACCCACCACGGGAATCGCCAGGCCCACCAGGGTTTCCCTTCCACCCACCACGGGAATCGCCAGGCCCACCAGGGTTTCCCTTCCACCCACCACGGGAATCACCAGGCCCACCAGGGTTTCCCTTCCACCCACCACGGGAATCACCAGGCCCACCAGGGTTTCCCTTCCACCCACCACGGGAATCGCCAGGCCCACCAGGGTTTCCCTTCCACCCACCACGGGAATCGCCAGGCCCACCAGGGTTTCCCTTCCACCCACCACGGGAATCACCAGGCCCACCAGGGTTTCTCTTCCACCCACCACATCTTCACCATCAGCGCTGTGTGTGCAGGGGCCTCAGCATCGGCAATGATCCCTCCCATCAGTCCAGCAGACCCCTCCATCAGGCAGAATGTTCTCAGAACTGCTCTTTCTCCCAGACTGTGTGGCTACCGGGACTCCCAGCCACCACCCATGTCTCACCACGTAATGAAACATCAGTAGCATTACACTGTTCACTTTCTACCTCGTGTCAAAAATGCACCTTAACATTTGCTAACTTATTTACGGTAGTACTACTTTGGGGAGGAGATGTATCTCTACCGAGGAGAGATACAAGGTGCTACTTCCATCCGCTACCCTGCAGCTCACCCTTGGCCAAGGTGAAACAACCGCTTAGTCCCCTGATCAGGGTCCCATGCAGGCATGGAAGCCGGTGGTGGACGGTCATAGAAGCATATCACAAGACCACTAACGCCAGGCAGACAATCTCTGAAGAGTATTGACGACGGCTGGGGGGGGGGGGGGGGGGGTTGTCACCCATCTTATAAAGGCACTGCCCAGAAAGTGGCAATGGCAAACCACTTCTGTAGAAAAGTTTGCTAAAAACAATAATGGTCATGGAAAGACCATGACTGCCCATGTCATACAACATGGTACATGAAGATCAAATAAATGTTATCTTGTGTGTTATTTGTGTGAGTTACATGTACTGTATTGTGTACCTTGCTCCAGAGGAGCATTGTTTCGTTTGACGGTACACGTGTATGGCCGAATGACAATAAATTGGACTTGAACTTCCCCCAGCCTGCTACATGCGACAATGCCGTATCTGTTGGGTTGCAGATTCACCGAGCTGCATGAGACCGGTTGTGATGACACCACAGCCTCTCTCCTGACCTGCCAGTGGCATTCACCCAGGCACCATCCCCCGGTTTATGCCCACAGTGCCCTCTCCCCACCACCAGTTCGCTCCTCGTCTCTGGACTGACCTGGGATCCTCAGCCTGGACGTCAGCACCTTCAGCGTGCCGGCCTTCACCCTGCACTTGACGTCGGTCATGTCACTCATCACCTTCAAGGTGCTGGCAATGCGGTAGAAGCCATCTGGGTCCTTTGTCATCTGGGACTCAGCCTTCACCTCCTGCTCCCCGCTTCTGGTCCACTGAATACTGGGTTTGGGGTACCAGCCAGAGGAGCTGCACTTGATCTTGATCCTGTTGCCTTGGTAACCTTCCAAACGAATGGAAGGTTGAAGGCCCAGGCCTGTGAAGAGGCAAATCAGGTTTAGTATCACTGACATTTGTTGTGAAATTTGTTGTCTTGCCGCAGCAGTACAGTCAGTGCAAGACGTAAAAATCACTATCAATTAAAATAAGAATCTATGTTAAAAAAAACATAGCAAAATAGTGAAGTGGTGTCCGTGGACCTTTTAGAAATGTGATGGTGGAGGGGAAGAAGCTGGTCCTAAAACATGTCTTCATGTGTGTCTTCGGGCTCTTATACCTCCTGCTTTTTTAAAAAAATTATTGTGTTCTTTATCTTGTTGTGTTTTATTTAGTGCCGCATGGAATCCAGTGTAATTGTTATTTCATCTGTGTACTGGAAACAACACTGAACGATCTTGAATCTCCTCCCTGATGTAGAATGTCACCACCTTGAGGCATCGCCTTTTGAAGGTGTCCTGGATGCTGAGGAGGCTCGGGGCCCACGAGGGAGCAGGCCGCGTCTGTATCCTCTGCAGACTGGCTGCCTCGCTGCCTGGTATGGAGGGGCCACTGCGCAGGATCGGAAAAAGCTGCAGAATGTTGTAAACTCAGACAGCTCCATCGAGGCCACCAGCCACCCCGCCTTTCAAAAGGCAATGACTCAGATTTGCAGCATCCACCATTAAGGGCCTTCACCGTCCAGGACATGCCCTGTTCTCATGTTACCACCTAAGAGGAGGTACAGGAGCCTGAGGAGAAGGCCAGAATGAATTAAATTGGGGGAAAAGAGAGGTTTGGAGATGCAGGGAGGGAGGGAGAGGGTTGTCAAGATGGGTTGATATGGGGGAGAGAGATATGGGATGTGTATGATCTTGCACTTTGGTAGAAGGAATAGAGGCCTAGACTACTTTCTAAACAGGGAGAAAATTCAAAGAGACTTGTGAGTCCTCGTGCAGGATGAACTTGCAGGTCAAATTAGCAGCAGGGAAGGCAAATGCAACGTTGGCATTTACTTTGAGAGGACTGAAATAAAAGAGCAAGGATATACAAGGGATTGGTCGGACCACATGGAGTATCAAGAGCAATTTTGGGCCCCAGAAACGATGTGTTGGCATTGGAGAGGGTCGAGAGGTTGTTCACAGGAATGATCTTGGGAGACAAATATTAGATTAGAGAGGAGGTTGGGACAGAGACAAGGTATCCGAGAAACTTACTGGAAACCTTCAGTGAAACGACAGCCTGCTCGGGGACTCTGTTATACTCCACCATACACAAGTATTCCCCCTCATCGGCCAGCCGCACACCACTCAACCTGAGCGAGACATTGCCCTTCTGGAAGTCGTCCTTGAAGAGCTCGGTGCGGCCCCGGTAAGCCTCGTCCTGGCCCTCCACAACATCCTTGCCGTTGCGGTACCGGTGGACGACGGTGCTCGCCTTGGTGTCACTGCGCATCCAGCGTATCTCCATGCTGGGTGGCATGTTCTCCGGGACCAGCTGACACTCCAGGACAGCCACGCTCTGAACCATGGCCGCGACGGCCTGCGCCGGCCCCGTGACCTTGAACTGTTCTACCCTCTCTGTCGTGGGAGAGAGGAGAGAAGCAGGTGTGTTATCCTCACGGATACTCGAGCAATGATACACAAAGGGTGAGCGCGCTATACAGCAGGCAATTAGGAAGGCTGGTTTTGGGGGGGGGGTAGCAGTTGGCATAATGCTTGACTGTAAGGGCTTTATATGTTCTCCCTATGACCATGTGAGTTTCTTCTGGTTACCCCCCGCAGTCCAAAGACGTACTGGTTACTAGGTTAATTGGTCATGGCTGTAATTGGGTAGCACAAGTTCGAACGGCCTGTTACCCAGCAGTATCTTGGGATATTCAGGATAGATAAAAATCCTGAGGAAGGGACTCAGCCTGAAATGTCGACCATTTATTCCTCTCCATACAGGCTGCCTGACCTGCTGAAGTTCTCCAGGATTCTGCGTGTGGCCTTTACTTTTAATATTTTCAGTCAGATGACTATAAACTTGAAACTTGAAAAGCAAGTAAGAAAGAGGAATAGGAGCCGGCCAATCTATAACAGGCCCCTCCTGCCCAACGAGGCCGTACCACCCAATTACAACCATGTGACCCACGAATCTACTAACCCGTACATCTCTGGGACGTGGGAGGGAACTGGGGCACTCAGAGGTGGTCACAGGGAGAACGTATTTCCAGAAAGAACCTGCTCCGCAATGTCACCAAGACAAAGGAAGTGGTTGTCGACTTCAGAACTCACCCCCATCACATCCCTTTTTCACATGCACGGCACAGCAGTGGAAACTGTGAGCGGTTTCAAACTCCTGGGAGCGCACGTCTCACACAACCTCTCGTGGTCCCAGGACACATCGTACGCAATCGGGAAAGCTCACCAACACCCCTGCTTTCTGAGGGGAGCGGGTCTTTGCACATCTATACTCATGTCATTCTACAGATGAGTAGCAGAGAGCATCCTAACAAGATGCATCACTGCTTGCGGTGGAACCTGCAGTGCAGCGGACTCTACAACCGGTAGTCAGAACTGCCCAGTGCATCACTGGCACCTATCAACAATGCATATCCAGAAAGGTGCCAGAAACAACCAGAGTCTAAGGACAGTCCGCCACTGCCACCACAGCACACGCACAACTCACCAATCCTAATCGGTACATATATGGGACATGGGTGAAAACCAGACAACCTGGTGGAAATACAAACTCCTTACAAGCAGCAGTGGGAATTGAAACCTGCGCAATAACGTGACTGAATTAACCGTACGCTGCTGTGCCGCCATGAGAGAGGACTTCAGAAAATGGCATCACTCACGGGTGCAGGTGAAGTAGATCCTACAGAAGAGCAGGATTAGAGTCCAGCGTATCTTCCATCTACCCATCTCTCTTCGCATCAGCATTAAACCAATGGATCCCTGCAACAGAGCAAAAAATGGATAATAAAAACCGCTGAGAGAATCACCGGGGTCTCCCTCCCTCCCGTATGTGATATTTACCGGGATTGTCGTAGGTAAAGGGCCCAAAGTATTGTTGAGGTTCCCAACCACCCATCCCACAAACTCTTTAACCCACTACTGTCAGGAAGAAGGTACGGAAACATCAGTAGGATTAGTCATATTAGTATATTAAAATATTATTAAATTAGTTATATATATTAATAATTAAAAATGTTTTCTTGTGTTTTATTTTGTGCTGCATGGAATCAATGGATTAATATATATTAATATATTATTAATATAGTAATACCATATATTAATATATTATTACTGTATTATTATTATTACTACATATTAGTCATACACTAGCTTCTTCCCTCAGGCTGTGAGACTAATGAGTACTCTGCTAC
Source organism: Mobula birostris (assembly GCF_030028105.1). NCBI lineage: Eukaryota > Metazoa > Chordata > Chondrichthyes > Myliobatiformes > Myliobatidae > Mobula > Mobula birostris. The sequence continues at coordinate 205,038,459 of NC_092374.1, forward strand.
CCCCCCCGGTCTCAATAGGAGAGCGAGCTGTTTACCTGTGCTGAGCTCTATATGCATTTTGAATTATATTTTATTATTTTGCCTGTGGAAACATTTTGTTTTATGTGCCGTGTGTGATACATGTGCTGTGGGTGCCAATGTGGTCTGGAGGAACGTTGCTTTGTTTGGTTGTATATATGTACAGTCAGATAATAAACTTGAAAAGGAGGTAAGAGAAGAGGAGCAGGAGTTGGCTAATCCACTACCCTGCTCTGCCATTCGGTAAGTCAGCGGATGCTTATTTATGTTAACGTGCTGTAGGGTTTCACTGATAATGTAATGGTTTCTCTGTAGCAGCAATGTTTGGGTTATGACTGGAGATAACAGGGTTCGGAATGCTGTTGTTCTTTCTTGTGAGTCTGGAAGAGAGATTTTCCCAGTCTTTTGCTTGGGAGAGATGAGGAGAGAAGACGTGAATGGAGAGAGTTGGTAGACCACCAGACAGGGTGGACTTGGAGCGAGGGTCCGAAGGGCAGCGACGATCGGAGGAGGTCGATGGTGGACAATCGGTTTATCACTGAGCTCCAACATTGCGCAACAGACTGATTAATAAGATTGGGCCCTTTTTTTCTTTATTTATTGTTTCTTTACTAACCATATAGTCAAAGTAAGAATTATTAAAATTCATCGTTTAATCGCATATTGTGTACTGTTTGTTATTTTGGGGGGCTGATTTGTAACAGGGGACACATCGCAGCACCCACCCAAGCGAGATTTCTTTAAGTTTAGCCAGGCCGGGGGCCACCACCCCCTATATTAAACCGCTAGCCGAAGTGAGAGTCACACTTAATTTAGAGATAAAGTACAGTAACAGGCCCTTCGGGTCTTACAAGCCTAAAGCACCCAATTTCATCCACGTGAGCAATGAACCGACTAACCCGTGTGTCTTTGGAATGCTGGCGGAAACCGGACCACCGGCAAGAAACACATGCAGTCACGTGCAGAACGTACCAAGTCCTTCCGCTAATCATACCACCCAATCCGTGTGCTTGGATCTTCAGAAGGTCTTTGACAAGCTGCCATACGAGGCTGCCGAACAAGCTACGAGCCCACGGTACCACAGAAAAGATTCTAGCACGGAGAAAGCAGTGGCTGACTGGCAGGAAGCACAGAGTGGGAATAAAGGGGGCCTTTTCTGGTTGGCTGCCAGTGACTAGTGGTGTTCTGCAGGCATTGGTGTTGGGACCCATGCTTTTTACGTTATACGACAATGATCTGGATGACAGAATTGATGGTTTTGTGACCAAGACTGTGGATGAAACAAAAATAAATAGAGGGGCAGGTAATTTTTCAGGAATCAGGGACTCTGCAGAAAGACTTAGACATATCAGGAGAATGGGCAAAGAAGTGACAGATCGAATACAGTGTGGGGAAGTGTAGGGTCATGTACTTTGGTAGAAATAATAAAAGCATTGACTATTTTCTGAACAGGGAAAAAATTCCATCAACCCAACGACAAGCGCCATCCCTCGCTGCACACATTCCTCCAAACCATCAAGCCCCGTCCATCCACGCACACATTGTCCAACCCAACAACAAGCCCCATCCATCCATCCATCCACCCACATACACAATCCTGCAACCCAACAGCAAGCTGACTGTGGACTCGTTGACTCGTGGTCGCTGGCTTTTTGATTTCTGATTTCAGCACAATCAATATACCGCCCCATAACTTCATATAAGTGGAGAAGATGTTTCCTATAGTGGGGGGAGTCCAGGTCCAGAGGGCACAGCCTCAGAATAGATGGACGTCCACTTACAACAGAGATGAAGCCAAATTTCTTTAGCCAGAGAGTGTTGAATCTGTGGAATTCATTGCCACAGACAGCTGAAGAAGCAAGTCATTGGGTATATTTAAAGCAGAGGCTTGGATTGATGGGAGAAGGAGTTAAGACAGGAAGGGAAGGAATTATATTGACTTGACTTAGAATTGGCATACTATGCTTAATTATTCCTTGTATCCTGTTGGATACATCACCCTGGGATGTGAAGGCATTGTCATCACTGTGAAACAGTTGAACACATTATTTTACAGTGTAAAGCGTACAGGGTTGAAAGAAAGCAAATACAGGCTGCACTCCTAGCTTTGGGGTTGACAGTTTTCATTTTAAAATTTTACTAAGTTATGGAAGAGATGTGTCTTTCAGTATTTACAATCTACAGGGCTCTTCGGGGTAATTTAGTTTTCAGTTAAACATAGAAACATAGAAAACCTACAGCACAATACAGGCCCTTCGGCCCACTAAGCGGTGCCAAACATGTCCCTACTGTAGATATTACTAGGCTTAGCAATACATAGCCCTCTATTTTTCGAAGCTCCATGTACCTATCCAAAAGTCTCTTAAAAGACCCTATTGTATCCGCCTCCACCACCGTTACCGGCAGCCCATTCCACGCACTCACCACTCTCTGAGTAAAAAACTTACCCCTGACATCTCCTCTGTACCTGCTCCCCAGCACCTTACACCATTTCAGTCCTGGGAAAAAGCCTCTGACTATCCACACGATCAATGCCTCTCATCATTCTATACACCTAAACGATTCATGCGGAGTCGCTGCGAGCAGCTGATGAAGGAGTGGAAAGAGATTTACTTCCCAACTCTCTCCACACCACACTCCAGTCCGGCTGGTGACGGTAAGGCTCCTTGAAGTTGGACTGCGAACCTCCATCAAAAGTCAAAAGAAGGTTCTCGATTTGTCGGGGCATCAAAGGCGGGGAATGGGTTTAAACGGATAATAAACCAGCGATGATGAAATGGCGGAGCGGAGCCGACCCGAGGTGCCGAATTCTGTTCATGTGTCCGATGGAACCGGCCGGAGTCCGGCCGGCAGACCCCGGCCCGGTCCCGGGGACAACGCCTCGGCCCGAGGTAACCATTCGGCCCATACTCACCTGCTGGGGGAACGGCGGCCTCTCTCCGTGCGAGTGCGAGATGAGGGCCTTCCGGGACTTCTTTAGTTTCACTTTGCGAGCGGGCCGCAGGGCGGAATCGGGCTCCCCGCGATCAGAAACGGCCGGGGCCCCGTCCGGCCGACCCCCTCAGCGGCAGCTTAAACATCTCCGTCCCGGCACTACGCTGTCGACTGCAGAGCCGCCGCTCTCCCCGGAGAAAGAGCCACAGCCGCGGCGGCGGTCGCTCTCTCCTCTCCCTCTCCCTCTGCCACTTCCGCAACCACTGCCCGGATCGTCACAAAGTCCAGAGACCGCTGTTGCGCTTCAGTCGGCGTCCCCGTCACCGAAAAACCCCGACTCCGGGTACGGAGCGAATACAGGCGCGGCCGCCGGGCATCGAGGGAACCAGAACTGTCACCTTTCAGATCGTAGAGATAATCGTTTGGGGCTAAACTATTATTGAAAGACAATAGGAAAACATCCTGCTGGATTGTGTGACTGTGCTTGTCCGGAGACAGTCCAGCATGTTTTGCTGAGCTGTAACCGATATCAAATTGAAAGAAGATGTTGTTCAAGGGGCTGTTTGTTTTTCTATTAAATAATTGTTTGGCCACCAAGAGAACCGACATCAGATTGAAGAGTTTATTATTCAGTTTGTACGTGGGGAGGGAGAGAGGTGGGGAATAGTGGGGGGGAGAGAGGTGGGGGATAGTGGGGGGAGAGAGAGGTGGGGGATAGTGGGGGAGGGAGAGAGGTGGGGGATAGTGGGGGGGGGATAGTGGGGGGAGAGAGAGGTGGGGAATAGTGGGGGGAGAGAGAGGTGGGGAATAGTGGGGGGAGAGAGGTGGGGGATAGTGGGGGGGAGGGAGAGAGGTGGGGGATAGTGGGGAAGAGAGGGGTGGGGGAATAGTGGGGGAAGAGAGAGGGGTGGGGAATAGTGGGGGGAGAGAGAGGGGTGGGGGAATAGTGGGGGGAGAGAGAGGGGTGGGGGAATAGTGGGGGGAGAGAGGGGTGGGGAATAGTGGGGGAAGAGGGGTGGGGAATAGTGGGGGGGAGAGAGGGGGGGAATAGTGGGGGGAAAGAGGGGGGAATAGTGGGGGGAGAGAGGGGGGAATAGTGGGGGGAGAGAGGGGGGAATAGTGGGGGGAGAGAGGGGTGGGGGAATAGTGGGGAGAGAGAGGGGGGTGGAGGAATAGTAGGGGGAGAGAGAGGGACGGGGGAATAGTGGGGGGGGAGAGGGGTGGGGGAATAGTGGGGGGGAGAGAGAGGGGTGGGGGAATAGTGGGGGGGAGAGGGGTGGGGGAATAGTGGGGGGGGAGAGGGGTGGGGGAATAGTGGGGGGGAGAGAGGGGTGGGGGAATAGTGGGGGGGAGAGAGAGGTGGGGAAATAGTGGGGAGAGAGAGAGGTGGGGAATAGTGGGGGGAGAGAGGGGTGTGGAATAGTGGGGGGAGAGAGGGGTGGGGACTAGTGGGGAGAGAGACAGGTGGGGAAATAGGGGGGAGAGAGGGGTGGGGACTAGTGGGGAGAGAGACAGGTGGGGAAATAGTGGGGAGAGAGGGGTGGGGAATAGTGGGGGGAGAGAGGGGTGGGGAATAGTGGGGGGAGAGAGTTGTGGTGGAATAGTGGGGAGAGAGATAGAGAGGCAGGGGAACGGGTGAGAGAGGGGGTGGGGGAATAGTGGGGAGAGAGAGGGGTGGGGGAATAGTGGGGGGAGAGAGAGGGGTGGGGGAATAGTGGGGGAAGAGAGAGGGATGGGGAATAGTGGGGGGAGAGAGAGAGGTGGGGGAATAGTGGGGGAGAGAGGGGGGAATAGTGGGGAGAGAGATAGAGAGGCAGGGGAACGGGTGAGAGAGGGGGTGGGGGAATAGTGGGGAGAGAGAGGGGGGAATAGTGGGGAGAGAGATAGAGAGGCAGGGGAACGGGTGAGAGAGGGGGGTGGGGGAATAGTTGGGGAGAGAGGGGTGGGGGAATAGTTGGGGAGAGGGGGTGGGGGAAGAGAGAGGGGTGGGGGAATAGTGGGGGAAGAGAGAGGGGTGGGGGAAGAGAGGGGTGGGGGAAGAGTGGGGGGAGAGAGGGGTGGGGAATAGTGGGGGGAGAGAGAGGGGTGGGGAATAGTGGGGGGAGAGAGAGGGGTGGGGGAATAGTGGGGGGAGAGAGAGGGGTGGGGGAATAGTGGGGGGAGAGAGGGGTGGGGAATAGTGGGGGGAGAGAGTGGTGGGGGAATAGTGGGAGAGAGAGCGGTGGGGGAATAGTGGGAGAGAGAGGGGAGAGAGAGGGGTGGGGGAGAGGGAGTGGGGGGGAGAGGGGGGTGTGGGATAGTGGGGGGGAGAGAGGGGTGGGGAATAGTGGGGGAGAGAGAGGGGTGGGGGATAGTTGGGGAGAGAGAGGGGTGGGGGAATAGTGGGGAGAGAGCGAGAGGGGCAATAGTGGGGGGAGAGAGTTGGGGGAATAGTGGGGGGAGAGAGGGACGGAATAGTGGGGGGGAGAGAGGGGTGGGGGATAGTGGGGGGAGAGGGGTGGGGGATAGTGGAGGGTGGGGGATAGTGGGGGGAGAGAGAGGTGGGGAATAGTGGGGGGAGAGAGAGGGGCAGGGGAATAGTGGGGGAGAGAGGGGTGGGAAATAGTGTGGGCAGAGAGAGGTGGGGAAATAGTGGGTGAGAGGGGTGGGGGAATAGTGGGGGAGAGAGGGGTGGGGGAATAGTGGCGGGAGAGAGAGAGGTGGGGGAATACTGGGGAGAGAGCGAGAGAGGCAATAGTGGGGGGAGAGAGTTGGGGGGAATAGTGGGGAGAGAGATAGAGAGGCAGGGGAATGGGTGAGAGAGGGGTGGGGGAATAGTGGGGAGAGAGAGGGGTGGGGAAATAGTGGGGGTAGAGGGGGCAGGGGAATAGTCAGGAGAGAGCAAGAGGAGCAATAGTGGGGAGAGAGTGTTGGGGGAATAGTGGGGAGAGAGAGGTGGGGGAACAGTGGGGAGAGAGAGGGGTGCGGAAATAGTGGGGAGAGAGATAGAGAGGCAGGGGAACGGGTGAGAGAGAGGGGGGTGGGGGAACAGTGGGAAGAGAGAGAGAGGTGGGTAGAAGAGGGGAGAGAGGCGGGGAAGACGAGCGAGGGTGAGGCAGTGGAAGAGGATCGAGGAAGGGTGGCGTAGGGGTGAGAGGTTCTGGGTGGGGGGCAGGAGAGGGGACTGATAAACGCCGGGTCGGTGGGGAAGAGCGGAGAGATAGGGAGCCAGGCGGATGGGAGGAAGGACGGGAATCAGCCCACAGTGCACCGATTTGAAATGACTTGGGGTTTCTGACCACAGAACCCTTTCGAACAACTGTGTTAATTTCCTCTTTGCAGAAAAGATTTTGTTTGAATATTGAAGTTATGGTGTGTCTCTGCCGTGAATGTGAATCATCCATTTCAGTTTTAAAACATTACACTATAAAACTGCCCATCTAGTCCGCTCCATTATTCCACCATGGCTGATTTTTATTGCTCTCAACCTCATTCTCCTGCCTTCTCACTGTAACCTTTGACACCTGGATTAATCAATTACCTCTGCTTTAAATATACCCAATGACCTGGCCTCAACAGCCCTCTGAGGCAATGAATTCCACAGATTGAGCACAGCCTGCCTCATCTCTGTTCTCAGGAGATGTCCCTCTCTTCTCCCCAGGAGATCCTGGTCAGGTGTCGGATCTCTCAGTGGGAGAGCATTTTGGAGGTAGTGACCACAACTCTATCTCCTTCACCATAGCGCTGGGGAGGGACGGGACAGGAACCGTCAGATTTGACAGGAGCAGACAATTTGGGAAAACATTTAATTGGGGTAGGTGGGGAAATACGATGCTATTCATCAGGAACTTGGGAGCAGATGTTCTCAGGGAAATGCACGGCAGAAATCTGGGAAATGTTCAGGGATTTTTGCATGGAATTCTGCATAGGTATGTTCCACTGAGGCAGGGAATGGATGGTAGGGTTAAAGAACCATAAAGGATGTAGAAAATCAAGTTAAGAGGAAAAGAAAAGCAGGTGAAAGGTTCAAGAAACTAGGTACTGTTAGAGCTCTCGAAAATTACAATGTTGCTGGGAAGGAGTTTAGGAATGGAATTAGGAGAGCCAGAAGGGGCCATGAGAAGGCGTTGGTGAGCAGGGTTAAGGAAAACCCCCAAGGCATTCTACAAGTATGTGTGAAGAGCAAGAGGATGAACTGTGTGAGAATAGGACCAATCAGGTGTGATAGTGGAAACGTGTGCATGGAGTCAGAAGCGGTAGCGGAAGTACTTAATGAATACTTTGCTTCATTATTCACTAGGAAATAAGACCTTGGCAATTATGCCGATGACTTACAGCAGACTGAAACACTTGAGCATATAGACATTAAGAATGTGCTGGAGCTGTTGAAAAGCATTAAGTTAGATAAATCACCGGGACCAAATGAGATATACCCCAGGCTACTGTGGGAAGCGAGGGAGAAGATTGCTGAGCCTTGTGCAATGATCTTTGCATCATCAATAGGGACAGGAGAAGTACTGGAGGATTAGAGGGTTGCAAATGTTGTTCCCTTGTTCAAAGAAGGGAGTAGAGATAACCCAGGAAGTTATAGACCAGTGAGTACGACTTCAGTGGTGGACAAGTTGTTGGAGAAGATCCTGAGAGGCAGGATTTATGAGCATTTGGAGAGACATAATCTGATTCGGGATAGTCAGCATGGCTTTGTCAAGGGCAGGTCGTGCCTCACGAGCCTGATTGAATTCTTGAGGATATAACAAAACACATTGATGAAGGTAGAGCAGTGGATGTAGTGTATATGGATTTCAGTAAGGCATTTGACAAAGTTCCCCGTGAAAGGTTTATTGAGAAAGTAAGGAGGCAAGGGATCCAAGGAGACCTTGCTTTGTGGATCCAGAATTGCCTTGCCCACAGAAAGCAAAGGGAGGCTGTAGATGGTTTGTATTCTATATGGAGGTCAGTGACCAGTGGTGTTCTGCAGGGATCTGTTCTGGGACCTCTCCCTTTGTGAGTTTTATAAATGACCTAGATGAAGAAGTTAGTAAATTTGCTGATGACACAAAGGTTGGAGGTGTTGTGGACAGTCTGGAGGGTTGTCAGAGATTACAGCGGGACATCGATAGGATGCAGAACTGGGCTGAGAAGTGGCAGATAGACTTCAACCCAGATAAAAGCAAAGTGCATTCATTTTGGTAGGTCAAATTTGAAGACAGAATGTAAATGCTAAGACTCTTGGCAGTGTGGAGGATCTGAGAGATCTGGGGTCCCTGTCGATAGGACACTCAAAGCTGCTGCACAGGTTGTCAGTGTTGTTAAGAAGGCGTGTGGTGTGTTGGCATTCATCAACCATGGGATTGAGTTCAAGAGCAGTGAGGTAATCATCAACCATGGGATTGAGTTCAAGAGCAGTGAGGTAATGTTACAGTGAGACAAAACATTAGTCAGACCCCACTTGGGGTACTGTGTTGAGTTCTGGACACCGCACTACAGAAAGGATGTGGATGTAGAGAGAGTGCAGAGGAGATTTACAAGGATGTTGCCTGGATTGGAGGGTGTACCTTATGAGAACAGGTTAAGTGTACTTGGCCTTTTCTCCTTGGAGCGACGGAGGATGAGAGGTGATCTGATAGAGGTGTATAAGATGATGAGAGACATTGATCGTGTGGATAGTCAGAGGCTTTTCCCCAGGGCTGAAATGGCTAACACGAGTGGGCACAGTTTTAAGGTGCTTGGAAATAGGTACCGAGAGGATGTCAGGGGTGAGTTTTTCACAGAGAGAGTGGTGAGTGCGTGGAATGCACTGCCGGCGACAGTGGAGGAATCAGATACAATAGGGGCTTTTAACAGCCTCTTCGATAGGTACATGGAGCTTAGAAAAATAGAGGGCTATGCACTAGGGAAATTCTAGGCAGTCTCTAGAGTAGGTTACATGGTCGG